>NC_087077.1:20329315-20478909 GCF_026151205.1 Bolinopsis microptera | reverse complement strand
AAAAAATGGCCCGGACGTAAGACAAGTCACAAGAGTTACAGCACAAGAGTTACAAGACACAAGAGTTGCAGGGGTCCCCAGGTAAAACAAGAGTTGCAGGGGTCCCCAGGTAACACAAGAGTTACTGGGGTCCCCAGGTAACACAAGATGTACAGGGGTCCCCAGATAACACAAGAGTTGCAGGGGTCCCCAGGTAACACAAGAGTTGCAGGGGTCCCCAGGTAACACAAGAGTTGCAGAGGTCCCCAGGTAACACAAGAGTTGCAGGGGTCCCCAGGTAACACAAGAGTTGCAGGGGTCCCCAGGTAACACAAGAGTTGCAGGGGTCCCCAGATAACACAAGAGTTACTGGGGTCCCCAGGTAACACAAGAGTTACTGGGGTCCCCAGGTAACACAAGAGTTGCAGGGGTCCCAGGTAACACAAGAGTTGCAGGGGTCCCCAGGTAACACAAGAGTTACAGAGGTCCCCAGGTAACACAAGAGTTACAGGGGTCCCCAGGTAACACAAGAGTTACTGGGGTCCCCAGGTAACACAAGAGTTACAGGGGTCCCCAGGTAACACAAGAGTTCCAGGGGTCCCCAGGTAACACAAGAGTTGCAGGAGTCCCCAGGTAACACAAGAGTTGCAGGGGTCCCCAGGTAACACAAGAGTTGCAGGGGTCCCCAGGTAACACAAGAGTTGCAGGGGTCCCCAGGTAACACAAGAGTTGCAGGGGTCCCCAGGTAACACAAGAGTTACTGGGGTCCCCAGGTAACACAAGAGTTACTGGGGTCCCCAGGTAACACAAGAGTTACTGGGGTCCCCAGGTAACACAAAAGTTGCAGGGGTCCCCAGGTAACACAAGAGTTGCAGGGGTCCCTAGGTAACACAAGAGTTGCAGGGGTCCCCAGGTAACACAAGAGTTGCAGGGGTCCCCAGGTAACACAAGAGTTGAGCTGTAATGAGCGCATAGTTGAGGGCTGAGGCAGAGTATTCAATATTGTAATTTTACAGTATAATATTCCGATACATTGTGTGTAATGTGTACTGTTTAAACTAACACATACCACATGACATGACGTGTATAACCTAAGGTGACTCAAGTGTGAGTCACCATAGGTTATACAATATACACGCGGGATTGCGATCCAGCTTGACAAGTTATTCACCCTCTTTTGTTTTTAAATCAAATATCGATAGTATCAATAGCCAATGTATTATCAACTTGCCATCTGATAATAATAATTAAAAACTTTCTGGAAATATTTTCAGGAAGAAAAATTGCTCTATATGGGTTTTTCCTGCTTTAAAAAGTAATTCTACTTTTCAATGTTTTTCATTGTTAAAGTTACTATATACGTCCAAAAAACGTTTGACCCTAACCATAATTATGAAATTGGACTGCACGTCGATCTTATTTCATTTTACACAGCTATAATACCAAGTTGAAATACACAAATCTGATAAAACGAATAACGGCCGATGGTGCAAAAAAGTGTGGTATTAGGTCAATAGTTCGAATCTGTACACGCTGCAGTAATATGTTGCCTGTGAAACAAACGATATTGTAACGAAATATCAAAAATAACAGCAGAGATTCGTCAAAAGACACGTCACAGAGGCAAGTGAAATACGACCTATTATCATTAATATTATTAACTAATAGGAAAACAAAGCAACACGAAATATGAGTTCAAGCTGTTATGTAATGTGTTATGTAAATATTTGAGTGTAATAATTGGTGTTATAGTGCGGAGTAACCTGTAGACAATGACATGGTGCCAAGTGTGGGGCGCACCAAGGAGCCACCATTCACGGTGAATGGCGGGTCTTTGTACTGGCCTATAAAGATAATAGAGATAATAAACAGGATATCAAGACTCAGAATCAGTCCCTTAAACCACTCCTTTACAAGTTGCCGCTATCTAAACGTGTTGTGGAACAGAAGACCAATCCCCAGCAAGCGAAAACGTTCATCATAATATATAAACTAATGAAATGTGTTTTAGTCACCAACTGTGTAAAACGACGAATAAAACAAAAGTTGACTATGTGTTGAACACAATGCCAGAGAGGTGAGAGAGAAGGAGGAGCTTATATAGTCTTTACATAAGTAAACAGGAGGAGGGACTTACAGCCTATATTATAACATGGGAGTTAAGTGCGTTCTGAGAAGTGGTCACCATGTGGTCACGTTTGTGTGTGCTTCATTAATTCTCATCTACTTGAGTACGAAATAACAGGGGGAGGTGTAAGTGTTGAAACTAAAAGGAGAGATGTAAGATGTAGGTGTGGGATGGGGTTCTTGAAATGTAAGAGCCGCACCACGTTACTGGTAACTGTGTTGTTAAACTATTCTGCACTTCCACTTCCAGTTCCTAATTGGTGCGGAGTAGTCAGCTTTTGTACCATCCCTGGGCACTGGGACTGTTGTTGTGCACAGGGTGAGTTGAATATAATGCGTAGATTATAAATCTCTTTCAAATAATCCCGCTAGGATAAATCCTGAAAGTTGTAGGTTGATTGCTCAAAAACTGTAGGAAAGGATTTTGAAGTTCGATTTTCAGAACTGAATTGGAAATCGCTCACACAATACAATTACTCATAAGTGCTGACCTTTGACCGGCGATACCTTCGGCTAGAAACATTATTTTTCCATGGGATTGGAAGCAGTTGATACTTGATAGATATCATTCCCCTCTATTACATACAAATAAAAGGGTCGATTTCGAGAAAATTCCAATGAAGACGTGTAATTTGGAGAGTGTAATTTAGAGAGCGTAATTTATTGTCAGTAGATCGCAGACTTTTCAAGACAATACCATGAAATCAGTCATATCTGCGATACTCTTTGTTTTTCTGATTGAGTCTGCACATACTTGATCTTATGCACCAAATGTAGAGAGTCTGCCAGCGCATGCAGACCTCGGCAGAATGGAGTCAGCAACTGAACATTTTGGGTACTGAGACTGTTACGAACTATTGTGTGCACATGGTGAGTTGAAAATAATTTGTAGATTATAAATCTCTTTCAAATAATCCCGCTAGGATAAATCCTGAAAGTTGTAGGTTGATTGCTCAAAAACTGTAGGAAAGGATTTTGAAGTTCGATTTTCAGAACTGAATTGGAAATCGCTCACACAATACAATTACTCATAAGTGCTGACCTTTGACCGGCGATACCTTCGGCTAGAAACATTATTTTTCCATGGGATTGGAAGCAGTTGATACTTGATAGATATCATTCCCCTCTATTACATACAAATAAAAGGGTCGATTTCGAGAAAATTCCAATGAAGACGTGTAATTTGGAGAGTGTAATTTAGAGAGCGTAATTTATTGTCAGTAGATCGCAGACTTTTCAAGACAATACCATGAAATCAGTCATATCTGCGATACTCTTTGTTTTTCTGATTGAGTCTGCACATACTTGATCTTATGCACCAAATGTAGAGAGTCTGCCAGCGCATGCAGACCTCGGCAGAATGGAGTCAGCAACTGAACATTTTGGGTACTGAGACTGTTACGAACTATTGTGTGCACATGGTGAGTTGAAAATAATTTGTAGATTGTAAATCTCTTTCAAATAATCCCGCTAGGATAAATCCTGAAAGTTGCAGGTTGATTGCTCAAAAACTGTAGGAAATCGCTCACACAATACAATTACTCATAAGTGTTGACCTTTGATAACTTCTGTTATCGCCGTACAACTAAAACCCCAATAGTTAATAGAGGGTCATGTGCAGTGGGAGACGCGTTCATGGTATAACTAAATTCATGGTATAACTAAATTAAAGCAGATCGCAGAATAACCAGAGGTGACGGAACTCAGTGGCCTGTTGGCGCCCCCCCCCCCCCCCCTACTACTCTACTGATTTGAAGAGAAATAGTGCGTTACTGTTGCCAGAGAGAATGAAGGAGGAGCTATAGTCTTTACGTGAGTAAACAGGAGGAGGGACTTACAGCCTATATTATAACATCAGAGTTAAGTGAAGTGAAGTGGTCATCGGCTAGAAACATTATGTTTCCATCGGATTGAAAGCAGTTGATACTTGATAGATATCATTCCCCTCTATTAGATAAAAATAAAAGGGTCGATTTCGAGAAAATTTCAATGAAGACGTGTAATTTAGAGAGTGTACTTTAGAGAGTGTAATTTAGAGAGTGTAATTTATTGTCAGTAGATCGCAGACTTTTCAAGACAATCCATGAAATCAGTCATATCTGCGATACTCTTTGTTTTTCTGATCGTGTCTGCACATACTTGATCTTATGCCAAATGGACAGTCTGCCAGAGCATGCACACTGCAGAAGCAGCAGACACCACGGTGCAGAGCTCGGCAGAATGGAGTCAGCAACTGAACTTTGCTGGTTCTATTTTACTGGACTATAGATTCTGCCTTGCTCTATCCAGAGCCCTTGCGCTTGCAGTGTCGCGAAAGCACATGCGTTAGGTGAAGATTCTGCCTATGGCTTGATTATCCTATAATGACGGAGTATGTTATAGTCCAGTCTTCTTGCAATATCAATATCGCAGTTTAGGAGTTTTTGCTGTTTGACGAAGTAAAACTAAAACTAAAACCCCAATAAGTAAAAAAGGGTCATGTGCAGTGGGAGACGCGTTGGTATAACTAAATTAAAGCATATCACAGAATAACCAGAGGTAACGGAACTCAGTGGCGTAACGTTGCCTGGCAACCCCCCCCCCCCCCCCCCCCTACTGCAGACCCTCAACAAGCCTATGAAAGAGTTAATAAATATGTCAGTTAGTCTTGACTCAAGAAGAGAAAACGAAAAGGAGAATTATCTTACTGACACAAGCTAATCATTGAGACAAAGTGTTAAAAAAGAGCCCCCAACATCTAGCTTACTATAATACACTGTTAGAAAACACACAACGACTATTACTGAGATTGTAATAGGTGGAATACTGACAACACTAACTTGTTGTTACATACAGCGTCAACATAGAACACAGGACGTCTAGATTAAGACTCTTTACCAGCTGTGATTAGAGAATGAGCTGTAGTGCAGACTGCGGGTACGTGCAGGTACACAGTGTGAAGTAAACAGTGCCACTCTTTTAATGAGAAGAGAAAAGAGCACGTGGTTCTGCAATACTCAGGATACATTCACTGTTTTATTTAATTGTGGGAGTCTTTTAATTCAGCAGGCGGGGAACAGAGTGAACGAGTGAGTGAATGAGTGAGCGAGTGAGTGAGTGAGTGAGTGAGTGAGTGAGTGAGTGAGTGAGTGAGCGAGGGAGTGAGTGAGTGAGTGAGTGAGTGAGTGAGTGAGTGAGTGAGTGAGTGAGTGAGTGAGTGAGTGAGTGAGTGAGCGAGTGAGTGAGTGAGTGAGTGAGTGAATGAGTGAGCGAGCGAGTGAGTGAATGAGTGAGTGAGTGAGTGAGTGAGTGAGTGAGTGAGTGAGTGAGTGAGTGAGTGAGTGAGTGAGTGAGTGAGTGAGTGAGTGAGTGAGTGAGTGAGTGAGTGAGTGAGTGAGTGAGCGAGGGAGTCAGTGAGTCAGTGAGTCAGTGAGTCAGTGAGTCAGTGAGTCAGTGAGTCAGTGAGTCAGTGAGTCAGTGAGTCAGTGAGTCAGTGAGTCAGGGTAGAAAAAGAGGGAGCAGCCTGGTATCGACTGATGATCTGCACCTTTACACTTTACAGCGAGCTATCACACCAGTTCTTCATTAGTTTATGCTAATATGCCAACGATAAATAAGCTTAACGACTGATGATTTTGTAGCTATCTTAGAAAAAGTAAATAAATCTCATCTGGTTAAGTTTCCCGTGAAATGTAAGTATTATTTGTGAGTGTATAAACTACAGTTGAGACAAAGTAATTCCCACACACCTGTTGTCTCAATTCTGTGTGTAAACATCTAAATTATAAACACGGCAGGACACTATTCATACAGTTGCTTTTAGTTCAACAGTATTACTAATTGCAGTTCTCACTTACTAATCGCAGTTTTTAACGACTGTCATTACTTATTTAGGGTTGCTGGAGCTTTCAATTTTCCTTTTGAGGATCGTTCAGTTCTTGTGTAATACGTCAGCAGGATTTTCAAATCACCTCACCCTCCATCAGTTAGTTTGCATACGGCTACATTGTCAGCATTGTGTGGAAATGACGGCAGTACATTCTTGCGACGATGTTGGCCTTACTGTAATTTTGACGTACACTTGATATTTTATTATTTATGATAATGGGAAATGAATTTGCAATTGGAAACTAACTTTCTCATTTCTGAAATATTACAGCAAGATCGCTATGGTCACAGCTACACAGAAAGGGGTTCAAGAAGGGAAGGATTTAGATAAGATATTCCTATATGCAGCTCACCAAGTTAAGGGAATCCAACCTCTTCTCCGATCTTTCTTCGGCTTCCTTCAACGACAAACAGATTTCTACGAAGCTTCAACTGAGGCCGCCCAACACATGGTGCTGATGTCATTCCAGGAGTTCTGTGAAGTCCACAAAAACCGAAGTGGTGAGAAGTGTGTCCCTATCCCGCAGGTCGAATCAGCCAGTATCGAGGAAGTCGGGAGTGAAGACACTGCTGATAGTCCGAACAGCAGTGCTCAAAACGTCCAGAACGAAGAGGAATCTGACAAGGCGTCTAGTATAGTTACTGCTGAAGAGTCTTGCTCAACAGATGAGGATGAACATCATGATGGGTTCTACGAAGAAAGCAGGAGAACAAAGAAGGGCTCTGTTTACCCAAATGAGGGGGACGGTGCTACCTACAAACATTACAAGTGGACACAGTCCCCCACTGAACTGGAAATACTCGTACCTCTCTGTAAACACCGTCTCAAGCTGAAGAAAACTCTGCAAGTGAATTACACATCTTCCTCAATCTTTGCTTATATCCAGGACAAGAAAATGTTTGGAGGTTTTTTGGCTGACAATATAAAATCAGATGAAGTGACGTGGACACTAGAGGATAATATTATCTGTGTTCGGGCGGAGAAAGTGAAGACAGCGTGGTGGAAACAGCTCTTAATCACGGAACCAATGTTGTTGTTGAAACCTATTCTTAGGAAGCACGCCAGTTTAAGTGATATTGGTGAGGAGGAGATGAAACAATACCAACAGACGGTTGTTAATAAGAGGGATTACACCATTGCAAAACACACAGAACAGTTCCCAGATAAGTTACCTATTCCAGAACACTTGCAGTAAAACGAGCATGGCGATGCTTTTTTCACTTAATAAGACGATCGAGTCGTCGATAGTTCCCTATGTTGGGAATATTTTCTGCAATCCCTGTACACAGAAGAGCAGATAACGATTTCATTGTCACTTCTCTGGACAGATTTCACACAATTAGAGGAACCCCGGAAGTTACTTTAAGAATTATATGGAGTGTCGAGCCCTGTGACATCATATAATCGTTTCCTTAAATCATTCAAACTTGACCTTACTTGTCATCAGCTACCCAACCCATAATCTAAAACGACGTCACCTAGTTCAGAATTTGCGCGCGTCTCAAAGCGCGGCAAGAATAAGTAAAGTTGTGACAATAGTTTACTTTGTACAGCGTGACCCGTCAAAGTAGACCTTTTCGAGGGGAGATCGTAACCGCCCCACATTCCAGTTCCTACCCGGTCCGTCGAGACAGAAAGTCGCAGATCCGGTATTGGTTGATTCTAGAGATATGGTACCATCCCTAGCTTCATGGCAACTTGAGACTTTAAAATTTAACATACTAGGAAATACCATGACTGATCTCATGACATTTTCCAGTGAAAAGTAGACTTGAGTGTCGTACTGCGGGGCACGATCACACGATGTTTTCTTACTGGAATGTGTGTGACGTGTCACTCTACCCAAACCAGGAATGTTTATTAGCAATGCCTGATGAGCGGGACATGCCTTCTTAACTGGAATTATTTGTTCTTTCTGGACACAACAGCGATGTAAGAATCACGGAAATGAAACCCAAAGTCACGTACATTCTCATAAATTGCCCCTGCTAATATGTAATCAAATCACATTCCTTATAGAGATCATGAGAAAAGGTGTACCTGTAATTCCCACCGCTCAGCTAACTTAATTAGTGTATTAACGTGGATTGTCCGGTTGTTTGGCTCGCTGTATTATACACATTACACACTTTTGTTGCACCCCAAAGTAAGGCCTCCCACGTCACTCCTCTACTGATGTCTGCGAACCAGTTGCTTTGTGGACAACTAATACCTCTATTCAATATTATTCTTATCAATATAAGGTATAATTTGTGCGTACTTAGCACAAGAATTAGTGCACGTCAAATATGAGATTATATTTTATTTATAGCACACAGTGAGTTGCTATAAAGTTTACACAAGACTGGTTAGTATTTTCCATGCTGACTTCAGAACGACACAAGCTGAACAATTCTTCTGACTAATCCATCTTTCTAAAATCTAAATCCGTCCTTCTTTACACGCAAGTTCAGACAATTTGGTAACCCACGATTAGTGAATGTTGTCAGTGTAGTAATTACCCATGCCATTTGATTTGATAACCACGTCTGGAAATAAAGAAGTGTACAAAGTGCCACGTGGCAGCTTAATAAGGAAATGCTAAATATTACAGCCCGTCTTCTCACAGGAGTATGTAATATTTAGTGTGTGTGTTCTGTGTTACACTGTGTAATAGGAATATTTTATATTGGGAAGTACGGATATTATAATAATGTGGATACAGTAATGTGTAATAAATATTGAGATCTTGGTAGTAATGTTTGTTTTACACTTTATAAAGAATGAGTTGTTCTATTCCGAACAAATTACTATATTACAAAATAGAATCATCATTAAGGAGTTTTTGGTCAATCCGGGAATTTTAGAAATAGCTATTATTATAGCAATTAAAATTCGATTTATAACGCGCTAGACGGAAAAGAAATACCGCCCAAATACTCAGCTAATATACCACCTAATATAGCTAATTACAGCTAAAATACCACCACACATCTTGGAATTAGCGAGTGGACCGGTATCAGCCACCCCGCTAATCTTACATAAATAACACCTGATCTTATACTACTGACTTCGCACAAACACAGTGGACACTAATAGTGCGGTAGTGTGCTGGTAGTGTGCCACTGCCCATCTGTCATTCCCCGCTACAGAAAGATAAATATTAGCATTACAGTGTTTTTACAATACAGTACAAACGGAGCTTCCTGTTCATCACGTGTCACGACCCTACCTTATATGTGGCATCACGTGTCACACGACCCTACCTTATATGGGCATCACAGTGACACTGCTTTGCAGCAGCTGATTGGACACTACTGTCCACCAGCCTGCCTCTTTTAACAACAAGTTATAATTATACACTCGCCAGTAAGGCATGATGGGAAATTCGATCAATTAAACCCGTTCTATTGCGAGACTTATTGTAGTGATATTGATAGGACAAAGAATGCTGCGGTGTAACACGGCTTCAGCAAGTTACGTAACATTGCTTGTGAGCCCTTCTTTTCGAGGAAGCCTCTTCATTTGCATTTACAGAGCCCGACGCCAGGTGTAGAGGGGAGTGTGGATCTCATTCCAGAGAGAGAGAGAGAGAGAATATATATAGAGAGAGAGAGAGATATAGAGAGAGTGAGAGAGAGAGAGAGAGAGAGAGTGAGAGAGAGAGAGAGAGAGAGAGAGAGAGAGAGAGAGAGAGAGAGGGGGACTGGGAGTGGGATCTCATTCCTCTAACTCAATTTAAGTTCAGGAATGTGGGGGATTGTCCCAAACTTTCACAAATGCCATTACTCTCTCTGAAGTAGCTCTGCACAGGTAGAGGAGCTATTTAATTAAAACAAGATAAACTCATTAGTGTAGAGCACAGTCTGAGTCCTGTAACTTGGCTTACCAAGTGACAGGACGCACAGTAACCTACACAGTAAACTACAATAAGTTTAGTACAATAAGTTTAGTACAATAAGTTTAGTACAATAAGTTTAGTACAATAAGTTTAGTACAATAAGTTTAGTACAATAAGTTTAGTACAATAAGTTTAGTACAAAAGTTTATACAAAATTTGTAAAATAATTTTATACAATAAGTTAGAAATAAGTTTAGTCAAAATTTAGTACAATAATTTAGAAAAGTTTCAAAAAAGGAAAAAGACAATATTTAAAAAAAAATTTTTTTAAAAAGTGCAAAAATTTAGTCAAAAATTTATAAAATAATTTTTACAAAATTTAGTAAAAATTTTTAATACAAAATTGTACAAAAATTTATACAAAAGTTTAGTACAATAATTTTAGTACAATAGTTTATAAATAAGTTTAGTCAATAAGTTTAGAAAAAATTTTTAGTCCCAAAAATTTTTTATAAAAAGTTAGACAATAAAAAAATAATTTTTACAATAATTTTATAAAATTTTTTTAGTACAAAAAGTTAGACAAAAATTTTATAAATAATTTTAGTAAAAAATTTATACAAAAATTTTATACAATATTTAGACAAAAATTTATACAAAAGTTTTACAAAAATTTAGAAAATATTAGTACAATTTTTTAGTACAAAAAATTTTAGTACAAAAAAATTTTAAATATTTTTGTCAATAATTTATACAAAAAGTTCAGTACAAAAATTAGTCAAAAATTTATACAAAAATTTTTCAATAATTTTAACAAAAGTTGTACAAAAGTAAGTACAAAAATTTTTAACAATAAGTTTAGTACAAATTTGTAAGAAATTTTTATTTCAAAAAATTACAGTAATTTTAAAAAGTTTGGGTACAAAAGAGTACAAAATTTTACAAAATTTAGTCAAAAAGTTTGTCCAATAAGTTTAAAAATATTAGTACAAAAATTTTTAGTACAAAATTTTAGACAATATTTTTGTACAAAAAGTTGTACAATAATTTATTTACAATAATTTTGTAAAAATTGAAATAAGTTTAAAAAAAGTTTAGTAAAAAATTTTATACAATATTATACAATAATTTGAAAAAAATTTTAGTGCAATAATTAGTAAAAATTTATACTAAGTTAGTCAATAATTTAATCAAAATTTAGTCAATAATTTTTGTACAAAAAATTTTAATACTAATTTATCAATAATTTTAGTACAAAAATTTAGTAAAATTTTAACAAAAATATTAAAATAATTTTTAGTAAAAAATTTGTACAAATTTTAGTGCATGAAAAAATAATTTGACAAAAAAGAAAGTAAAAAAATTTATAAAAATTTTAGACAATAAGTTTAGTAAAATAAGTTTTTACAATAATTTTAGTCCACTAAGTTTGTACAAAATTTAGAAAATAATTTGTACAAAAATTTTAAGTCAATAATTATACAATAATTTAGTAAAAATTTTAGTCAATAAGTTTAGTCAATAATTTTGTAAATAAGTTAGTACAAGGTTTAGTAAAATAAGTTTAGTCAATAATTTAGTAAAATAAGTTTAGAAAAATATTTATACCTAATTTATACAATAATTTAGAAAATTTAAGTTTAGTAAATAGTTTAACAAAATTTATTACAAAAATTTTAGACAATAAGTTTTTGCATAATTATCAATAATTTTAGTACAAAAGTTTGTAAAAAAGTTTATACAAAAATTTTAGAAAAGTTTATACAAAAAGTTTAGTACAATAAGTTTAGTACAAAATTTTACACTAATTTAAAAAAATTTTAGAAAAAAGTTATACAAAAGTTTAGTACAAAAAGTTGTCAATAATTTTAGTACAATATTGTGCAATAAGTTTATGCAATAAGTTTAGTACAATAGTTTAGTACAAATTTAGTAAAATAATTTAGTACAATAAGTTTAGACAAAAATTTTAGTACAAAAGTTTAGTACAAAATTTTTATAAAAAATTTTTAGTACAATAAGGAAAATAATTTAGTACAAAAATTTTACAATAATTTTTAAAATTTTAGTAAAAAGTTTAGTCAATAATTTAGTACAATAAGTTAGTCATAATTTAGTAAAAAATTTTTATACAATAATTTTATACAAAATTTAGTACATAAGTTTAGTAAAAAATTTTTGTACATAAGTTTAGTCAAAAAGTTTAACTAAATTTTTACAAAATTTAAAAATAATTTATAAAAAATTTAGTAAATAAGTTTAACAATAATTTAGTACAATAGTTAGTACATAGTTTAGACCTCAATATTCAACACCCCATAACTACTAACATGTAATTCACTGACGTTATACAACTCCCCTTTTTTGGCTAAGGGTTTGTTTCCCTGCAAATATTGGTTCCATAAAAAAACAAACTACAACACTCATAGTTTTAGTTTGATACACTTCCTTTGTTGCTGCTGGACAAAAACCATTTAATTTCCCCCGTGTCAGTTAATTAAAACCTCAGTTTTATCTCCTTTTTATACACCCCAATTAATGAATCTTGAAATTTCCCATCACAATTTCACTTGATGGGGGGTTCCTAAACTGTATTCTGGGGTTTGGGGGGGGCCCAAAACTGCAATATAGGGTATGTGGGGTTCCCTAATCTGCAATCAAGGGGTGTATGGGGGGTTTCCAATTGTATACATAGGGTGTTTGGGGTTCCTTTATACTGCATTAAAGGGGTTTATAGGGGGGTTTAAATACTGCTATATATAGGGTATAGGGGGGTTGCTAATACTGTTAATAATTTGTTAGGGGGTTTTCCATACTGTTTTCAAGGGTGTATAGGGGGGTTCCAAATACTGATACATGGGGTTATAGGGGGGTTCCCAAATACTGCTATTATAGGTGTATAGGGGGGTTCCCAAATACTGCTATATCATGGGGCGTATAGGGGGTTTTCCAATTGCAAAATTTATGGGTTAAGGGGGGTTCCCAAAATAGCTATTCTGGGTGTATGGGGGGGGTTCCTAATAGCTATTATAGGTGTATAGGGGGTTCTAATATGCTATTCTGGGGTAAGTGGGTTCCTAATGCGCATATCATGGGGTGTTAGTGGGGTTCCCTAATACTCTATTTGGGGTGTAATGGGTTCTAATACTCTATAATGGGTGTAAGTGGGTTCCTATATGCTTAAAAAGGGGTTATAGGGGGGTTCCTAATTTTTAAATTTATAGGGTTAGGGGGTTCCAAAATTAGCATACATGGGTGATAGGGGGGTTCCCTAATTGTTAATCGGGGTGATGGGGGGTTCCCTAAACGTTTTAAATCATGGGGTGTATAGGGGGGTTCCCAAATATGAAATTCATGGGGTGTAAGTGGGGTCCTAAAAAATGCTATATCATGGGGTGTATATGGGGTTCCTAATACTGCATATCATAGGGTTTGTTGGGTTCCTAATACTGCTAAAAATTTGGGGTAAATGGGGTTCTAATACGCTAATCATGGGGTTTAAGGGGGGTTCCCAAAATACGCTAATCATAGGGGGTTAGGGGGGTTTAATACTGCATTTCTAGGGTGTATGGGGGGTCCAAATAGTATATCATGGGGTGTAAGTGGGGTTCCTAAATGCTAAAATTAGGGGTATAGGGGTTTTCCAAATTTTTAATCATGGGGTTTTAAAGGGGGGTTCCTAATATCTTTCATAGGGTTATAGGGGGTTCCAAATACGAAAAAACATGGGGTGTTTAGTGGGGTTCCTTAGCATACTGGGGTGTTTTGGGGGGTTTCCAAAATACGCTATATAAGGGGTGTTGGGGGGCCCTAATGCTTTAATAGGGTTATTTTGGGTTCCAAATACTGCTAATCATAGGTGATAGGGGGGGCCCCATATTATATAAAGGGGGTGTATAGTTGGGGTTCCCAAATACTGCTATATAATAGGGTGTAAGGGTTTCCAAATATGCATTTTCAAGGTGATAGTGGGGTTCCAAATACTGTTTAAATCATGGGGTGTAAGGGGGGTTCCCAAATACTGTTTCTAGGGTGTATAGGGGGGGTTCCAAATACTGCATATAAGGGGTTAAGGGGGGTTCCCTAAACTGTATATAAGGGTTATATGGGGTTCCAAATACGCATAAAAGGGGTTAAGTGGGCCCTAATAGTATTCATGGGGGAAAATTGGGGTTCCAATACTGCTATATATAGGGGTTAGGGGGGTTCCAAAAGCTTATCATAGGTGTTTAGGGGGGTTTAATACTGCTATAATGGGGTTTTGGGGGGTCCAAATATGTATACATGGGGTGTAGGGGGGTTCCCTAATCTGCTTATCATGGGGTGTAAGGGGGTTTTAAATATGCTTATCATGGGGTGTATAGGGGGGTTTTAATACTGAATTGGGGTGTTAGTGGGTTTAATATGTATATAATAGGGTGTATATGGGGTTCCTTTAAACTCATATCATGGGTGTATGGGGGTTTCCTAAACTGTAACAGGGGTTTTTTGGGGGGTTCCAAATAATGCAATTCTGGGTTTTATGTGGGTTCCAATCTGCTTTCTGGGGTTAGGGGGGTCCTAATATGCTATATAATAGGGGTATAGGGGGGTTCCTAATAGTTATCATGGGGTGTTAGTGGGTTCAAACGCTATATCTATGTTTTGGGGGGTTCCAAATGTGTTATCATGGGTTATAGGGGGGTTCCTAAAACTGCTATATAATGGTTATATTTGGGTTTCCCTAATATCATATAAAGGGGTGATAGGGGGTCCATACTGCTTTTATTGGGGTGTTTTGTGGGGTTCCAAATCTGCTATATCATGGGTTTTTGTGGGGTTTAAATTATATAATGGGGTTATAGGGGGGTTCCTTTATGCTATATCTAGGGTGTATAGTGGGGTTCCAAATACTGCTATATAATAGGTGTCTAGTGCAGTGGGGTTCCTAATACTGCTATATCATAGGTGGTATAGTGGGGTTCCTAATACTGCTATATCATAGGGTGTATAGTGGGGTTCCTAATACTGCTATATCATAGGGTGTAATAGTGGGGTTCCTAATACTGCTAGATCATTGGGTGTATAGTGGGGGTTCCTAATACTGCTATATCATAGGGTGTATAGTGGGGTTCCTAATACTGCTATATCATAGGGTGTATAGTGGGGTTCCTAATACTGCTATATCATAGGGTGTATAGTGGGGTTCCTAATACTGCTATATCATAGGGTGTATAGTTGGGTTCTAATACTGCTATATCATAGGGTGTATAGTGGGGTTCCTAATACCGGCGATATCATAGGGTGTATAGTGGGGTTCCTAATACTGCTATATCATAGGGTGTATAGTGGGGTTCCTATACTGCTAGTTCATAGAGTGTATAGCGGGGTTCCTAATACTGCTATATCATAGGGTGTATAGTGGGGTTGCTAATACTGCTATATCATAGGGTGTATAGTTGGGTTCCTAATACTGCTATATCATAGTGGTGTATAGTGGGGATCCTAATACTGCTATATCATAGGGTGTATAGTCATCAGTTAAAGAAGAGAGAGTGGGTAGAGACACTGAGGCAGTTTGGTTATGTTACATCAGTTAAAGAGAGTTGGTTATGTTACAGTTCTTTTAGCTACATAGCGTACTGTGCTTCAGAGGCCAAGGTGGGGTAATTAATTAATGTGGTAACTGTAAAACTGGGTAAATATAGAGGTGGTCAGTGGCTATGAATTAATTTTAACATGGGGCCTCGACCCACCCCCCCCCCCCCCCCCCTGTGGCCTTAACATGGCTCACCGTCGTAGTTTCTTGACGGTTAACTTTCAGAAGCTAATAAATATTTCCGTCCAGATAGCGCAGTAGAACAGTGCTATCACATAACACCTGTTTTAGTTTTTACTAATTTGAGTAGACCAGGTGACGCGTGTAATCTCCGCAACACGTGTCACCGAGGTAGTAGTGATTTGCACATTAGTGAGTAACATCTGCTCATTACTCTTATTGCAACTACCCTCAACTACCGGCTAACTTCACACCCAGCCATAGATTCTTCTGAATCACAACAACTTGCATCTCCGCACTGATAATACAAATTACAGTGAAACTTAACACTCCCTAATGATAAGAGCGGCGTAACGTGGACCCGACTTCGCAACACTGGCCCACTGTGCAGCACGTGGATTCGGGTCACGTGATCTGGCGAGGACAATGAGCGGCGAGTTGAGAGTGAGCTGACCAGTGAGGGAAGAGTATCGGTGTGGGAGATAATGTGACGGGGAGGAAGCATCAGTTTAGGTTCCGGACATTGGTGTCTTGTTACGGATTCTACTAAACTCTCACACAGCTACCCAGCTCACACACATTATTCTACACGATTATATTGTTCACAAAAACAGTTCCTGCAGCACAACCTCGCACACTTTATTCTACACCACTATATTGTTCACAAAAACAGTTCCTGCAGCACAACCTCGCACACATTATTCTACACGATTATATTGTTCACAAAAACAGTTCCTGCAGCACAACCTCGCAACACATTATTCTACACAACTATATTGTTCAAAAAAACGTTCCTGCAGCACAACCTCGCACACATTATTCTACACGACTATAAGTGTTCACAAAAACAGTTCCTGCAGCACAACCTCGCACACATTATTCTACACGACTATATGGTTTCACAAAAACAGTTCCTGCAGCCAACCTCGCACACATTATTCTACACCATATATTGTTCACAAAAACAGTTCCTGCAGCACAACCTCGCACACATTATTCTACACCACTATATTGTTCACAAAAACAGTTCCTGCAGCACAACCTCGCACACATTATTCTACACGATTATATTGTTCACAAAAACAGTTCCTGTAGCACAACCTCGCACACATTATTCTACACGACTATATTGTTCACAAAAACAGTTCCTGTAGCACAACCTCGCGCACATCATTCTACACGATTATATTATTCACAAAAACAGTTCCTGCAGCACAACCCCGCACACATTATTCTACACGACTATATTGTTCACAAAAACAGTTCCTGTAGCACAACCTCGCGCACATCATTCTACACGATTATATTATTCACAAAAAACAGTTCCTGCAGCACAACCCCGCACACATTATTCTACACGACTATATTGTTCACAAAAACAGTTCCTGCAGCACAACCTCGCACACATTATTTTACACGATTATATTGTTCACAAAAACAGTTCCTGCAGCACAATCTCGCACACATTATTCTACGCCACTATATTGTTCACAAAAAAAGTTCCTGCAGCACAACCTCGCACACATTATTCTACACGATTATATTGTTCACAAAAACAGTTCCTGCAGCACAACCTCGCACACATTATTCTACACGATTATATTGTTCACAAAAACAGTTCCTGCAGCACAACCTCGCACACATTATTTTACACGATTATATTGTTCACAAAAACAGTTCCTGCAGCACAACCTCGCTTAGGTAGAAAGCGACAGTAACAATATTAATCTGGCTAGTTTGTCGCTCCTAATTTGAAACAGGCTAATATGGAGGAAGATATAAGCTAGAGTTGATTTCATTACAATTAGGTTCTTTGATTCTCGGGTAAGAGAGGTGAATTTGTCTGAATTTTATCGAACTAAGGCAAAATTTCTGGTTCAAGTTCTGAGAAATGTCATACATTTCTGTAGAATAAAAATATAGATTCCGCAGAAATGAAAAATACAGACGTGGCAATCTTAGCTCACGATATTTTAACCCAATTTCAAAAACAAACCCCTAATTTGGCCCATTTCTAACATTGCTCATTACATTGCCCCACTAAACCCCAAACCCAATCTCCTCCTCTCGTAACCTCATTTCCCCCGAGTTAAAGGGCGAGTATTGGCACCCCTCAGATCACACTACTCACAAGGTAGCTAGTTTAAGTGTGTAACTTAAATCTCGCCCTCCCTAACAATAACACTTGTACACATTAATAAAAACATGTTAATTACTGGCATTAAAGAGGTCACAGCTTATCTTTACCATTGTTATTGATGAGATGTCACATCTTGAAGACTCATTTTATTATGCTGATATTGTTTAGTCTCTCTTCAGAAGGTTCACACAGAGATAACATTAGAAATATTCATTAACTGAATAATGAATTAATGTAGCAGAATTGAACTAAGTGCTATCTACTGGAGGATACCTTATATGGGCATCACTTGGCCACTGCACTCCTTATATGGGCATCACGTGACTCCGCACAATTTAACACATGTGCGATTTGTTTGTGACCTGCTTGTACAGCATGACTCATGAGCAGGAGAAAGCTGGTCGTACATGAGTCCTGGAAGCCGTGTGTATAGGAAATATGTGACGGATATTAGTTCTATGCTAAATGTGACACTTAAACGCTGAGACTTGTCACTATCCCGGCCTACTTGTCACATGAGAGTCATATCTGTCTCCTCTCTAACAAATTGCAAGTACATAGCAGCATTCTAACATCTTATAGTAACATTTAGTAACATGTACACTTTATACGCAGTAATAATGTTGGGACTCCTCGAATCCATGACAAAGATATTTAACATAATCTTACTGCCATTTCATCAAAGACTTTCAAATGGGGAAGAGCAGTATGAGCTAATGCCATGCACGATATTTAGTATTAGCACACACTGAATGTAATCAGCAAGTGTAACATGACAATATAATCACTAGCCTGGAACAAGGCTTAATCCGCTCAGATGATATCACGTGACATATTGTGGAGGTCACGTGATGCCCATTTAAGGAGTGCGGAGGTCACGTGATTCCCATATAAGGAGTGCGGAGGTCACGTGATGCCCATATAAGGAGTGCGGAGGTCACGTGATGATAAGGCTAACGTCACCATTACCTCACACATTCCAACACCTGGAAAAGTATTATCACCTGAGTTTACTCTGTCTTTCTGGAATGTTCTGCCGCTGTGATTTGAGGTGAAATGGTCGTCAGACACTGGTCCCATGACGTTACTTAGCAATAGTCACGTGGGCACAATGAACACATGATCTCAGAGAATACAGCTCATGTTACTCTTTCATGGAGCTGGCCGTTGCAACTCAGGACAAATGTTGGGGGAGATCACACGCCTCGTCACTAGAAGTGACGTTACTTAGCAACAGGGCTCGTCAATAGGAGTGGCCAATTCTTATCATAGTTTGTCAGAAATTTGTAGAAAATGTATCCTTATAATATTTAATAATATATTCTGTCAGAAACACACATGTCAGCCACCTAAGCGAGATAATATAGGACCTGTATTTATGAGGTTTCCATAGCAACTGATAGGGTTACAGTGTGAGATTGTGGGTTACAAGCCCACTAACCGGGACGCCATTAATCACACACTCAGATTGTCACCTACCTTACACAGTACACACTGTAGCGAGCTGATCACACCACAGCTACCACACAGCACAGTGTGGGACCCACAGTCCCACACTTACAACTTTATTAACTTATCATTGGTCGGACACCCCCTACAACACATCCTTTATCCTTATATAATATAACTTACATAATATAATATAACTTATAGCACGTATAACTAACACTTATTTACGCCTCACGGAATCCTGTGCTCGCTAATGCTCTGGTAATATTATAAGTGTAACCCGTAATACTATTATTATTTACTCTCAATACTCATACAAGCATTACCTTACTGTTCTTAGCGTTTACTAATAATCTAATGTTTTAATTTTATGGTAAACTTCTTTAAAGCTCGCTGTCTTTCCAGAAAAACATTCCTCTAGGCTCTGGAACGCAGAATTACACGTAGAATAAATATTATATACGAGTAAGCGTCGAATAGACTAAATTCAGCAGTAAAACAAAGCCATGAATCCTGATCGTTGATCTACCACTCCTTATATGGGCATCACGTGATCTACCACTACTACTGTGTATTTTACACAGCAATATTGACTTATCGCTGTATTTAACTTCATAGGCTCATGTATAAGGGGATTGTTTAGTTTTACACACGATGCGGTATGTAATAAATAATAAAATATTTGTGAGGAACACGACCTGCTAACTTAATAGTAGCACTTAGTCACACACTCTGCTAACTTGGTCACACACTCTGCTAACTAAATAGTAGCCCTTGTAACTTGGTCACACACTCTGCTAACTTGCTCACACACACTGCTAACTTGGTCACACACTCTGTTAACTTGGTCACACACTCCGCTAACTTGGTCACACTCTCTGCTAACTTGGTCACACACTCTTCTAACTTGGTCACACACTCTGCTAGCAGTTCATTGAAAACTATAAATAAGGAATGTTAATATCATCAGGACAAAAGCTCGGCTAAAACAGAGGCCGCACGAGAGTGAGACACATGCCCCATTAAACACAATGTGTGCTTTGTTGGGAAAGATTGAGCACCTGTAATTTCTTTCGAGTCCCTCTTTTACACTCTCGATTGTTCCTTTGTCCCGGACTAAATACTTCACGGCTACAGCAGAATAATAACTTATTTACTGACTGCAGTGCCTTAACCCGACCGGGCTGTTGATGAATTCAAAGAGCTTCGCTGCGGCTAAATTAATTATTGACGGTTGAATTCCCACTAAGGTCACAAGCCTTGAAGCTTATCAGCACAAAGGTAGTGTCTCTGTGGGCACTGGGCAGATAGTGAGTTACAGAACTAGTTAGATAGCACATACTCACCTACTTGCTGCTCTCTGATTGGAGGTCTTTTGTCACGTGATTTGTTTAGCGCTTCTTATTGGACAAACTGACTTATCTGCAAAATAACGGGCGAAATCGAATCTTCTTCAGAGATATACTTTACAGCTCAAAGGGCTGAAATCCGAGGAAGCAGTGTAATGTGAGAGGTACGATAACAAAACCTGTACATTTCAAAGCTGAATGTTTGATGAGTGGGAAGTTAGGATGGAACCTGACTATCCAGTTCAACTAAATCAGTAACCATGGGTACCTGACTCTCCAGTTCAACTAAATCAGTAACCATGGGTACCTGACTCTCCAGTTCAACTAAATCAGTAACCTCCTTATTTGGGCATCACGTGGCCTGTACTACTCTCAGTAACCTGATTTGTAGAGCACCAGGCCTGTACTGCTCTCAGTAACCATAGTAACCAGGCCTGTACTGCTCTCAGTAACCATAGTAACCAGGCCTGTACTCAGTACTGCTCTCAGTAACCATAGTAACCAGGCCTGTACTGCAGGGTTTGCCACCGATATTATCGGCGATACTCTCAGTGCTGCTCGTTTTAAGAGTAGGGGGGTGTGAAACCCAAAAAAACCCAATCCCAGTATTACCTTTTTCAGGGTAGGAGTTGGGTTTTTTTGGGTTTTTTACAAATTTTTCATTTGAAGGAAATAAAATCATGTAGGCACCTAGCAAAACAATTATCAGTACAACATCACTGTTGTGGTTCATCACTACAACATCACAATAGATTTAATCGCTTAAATATCACCCAAAAGCAGTATTTTATTCACTGATGTGCTCAGAAGAAGTTGGCCATCCAGATATGATATCAGCCATATGTAATGCTCACTTCGATGGCCATGGCAAATTGAGTTAGTAGGGACGCAACTCACTGATGACCCCAACCCTGACCGCAACCGGTACGAGAGGAATAAAGCCTTTCTTCTCACCTTCACGATCTCTGTTTCCGTTTTCCTGATCATCCGCTTAACGAGAAACCATGCTCTATCTCCAACTGAAAGAATCTTGCAGTTACCATCAGCTGCATGATCACATGTGATATTAAGTGATATCTTCGCTTGTTTATGGCCCTGGAGTCGCTAAAATCTTGACTGGGATGGCATTCGATCTCGCCCTCCATTGAGGCAAACCTCAACAGCCGTATCATGATGCAGAGCATCACAATACACAGTTACTATTTTCGCCCATTCCTCTGATGAGTCAATATCCTCCACTTCCTCTTCTTCATCATCTGTTTCCGCTTCGTCACTCTCTGCTCCGTCAGAAGATGGTTGGAAAGCCTCTCCTTCAAAGTTACAGTGTTCTTGAATGAGTTCTCTACCCCTTGAGACTCCCTTCTTCATAGCTTGGAACAATCTTGGGATTGAAGTATCTTTACCTCAAAATAGTTTCTCTGCTTTCGGATGCGGTATAACAAGCTTGTTGCGAGGGTGGGCAACTGTTACAGGGATCAAACTTTTGCCGAGTGCATCAAGCTCGAGGGAACGCGAACGGTTTGATTTGCCCATGCCAACCAACATATCCTTAGAACACAGATTAGTTCTAATGCCTGCATGGAGGCCTATGCGCAGGAAAGCATAAAGTTTGCTCGCAGGCATCGGATGTAAACAGCCAGGGCATAAAGTTTTGATAACTGTTGTCAGCTGTTACACTGAGAATGTACAGCATCAGACCCTCGACTGTAATAATCGCATCGTCAAAATTTTTACAAGTAAGCAGGTGGTCTTTCAATGGTTGTGTGAAGCTTAGGTGGCCCAAGGCGTCACCGCTGGATAGAAGCTGGGTGGAAGCCCTGGTCTGATGTGAGGCTCCCAGAACTTTGAAAAGGGGTATCCTGCTGGTGCCCTCTTCCAGACACTCATCGGACAGCATGATGAAAGCCACTACCTCCGCGTGCTGAAGACTGGATACTGGACAGGGGGTCCAGGCTAAAGGCAGGACGATCGACGGGAGACATTGAGCCCCGGAAGTTCAATAATTTGATCTATTGACTCCTTAACTCTTGGTCTACAAGAGGCTTTGAGACTCGTAAATCTTTACTGCGGATTGCACAGTTTGCTGGAGGAATGACAGAGAGATCTCTTCTCTGTGGGGTGGTCACACAATGTGATGGCCCTGTTAAAGCTTAACGAATCTCAACATAGGTGACATAGGTAGGTAGGTAAAGAGGTGTTGGCTGTTACCCTGTTCAACCTAGTCTACTATGACCCAGCTAGACTGGACCACACTCTGGTAGTCAGGATACGGCTCCCTATGCCCGGGGTATCTGGTAACGAGGTAGTCAGGGGAAGGGTTAGTCCCCGCTAAAGTGTAGCTCTGTTCTCACTCTAACCTCCTTATGCTTTGGGATAAAATCGGAAAGTCCCACACTGGAGCAGGTGACGATTGGGTAAGGATTACAACTGATGCTGTTGGGTAGAAAAAGGAAGTGTCACATTTGTCTTGTATAGCATATGTTCGTGCAATTACATGCTCAAGATACCCAAGATATTAATATGGTGAGAGTTAAAGATGGCTATTGTTCAAGCGGATGCCCTTAACCTTTTAGTGGCGCAAGAGTTAAGAACACAATCCACTGCCAATGTGCAGGGGACTGCACAGGATTGTGAGCCAACTGAAAAGTCAAGATGAAGTTTTTCAACAGCTTAAGGGTTAAAGCCCCTTATTTTTCTAGTGGAAGTGGTTGCCGGGGTAATTACGCTGCTATTACAGAAGCTGATGACTCGGTCTCCACATCACAACAACCTATTTCTACAGAAAGTCAAACAAGAAAACATCAAAAAAATATGAACATCAATTGTATTGTATCATGTAAAAGGACTGCTAAGGTTAGCACATTTAACATAAGAACAGCCAGAGAACAGCACAAACGCATCGAACTTGCAGAACTATTTTCATCCTTGGCCTGCAAGACTCGAACATCGGGTAGTGCATGCTGATTGCTGAGAATACCAGAATAGAAAAGATGAACAAAGGGATTCATCCAGTGATATCATCTGCGTGGAGAAACGCAGCTGGCGCTTCTAATGGGAGAGTAGGAATCATCTTGACGAGGACAGCAGCGCATATATGAGGCTATAAGTCTTATAAAGTTATAAAATCTTACAGCGCAAGGATCCTCACCATGTCTCTTAATGGAAAGCCCAGGCTCACTGTCATCACATGCTACAGTCCTACAGAAGCCTCATCTGATGAGGAGGCAGGAAATCTTTTTTGTCTAAAACCAAGCATCTTACAGTTAATTTAGTAGGAGAGGAGCCACACACAATAATTTCTAAGGACGCACATGCCTTAGAAGAAGTTGAGGATTTTAGTACAACGGAGCACGACTTTAGGTTACGCAAGGCCAAGGCATGGGCTGCCTACCACAAAATGTAGGCTATATGGAGGTCCAATTTGCGCCGAGATTTAAAGATCCGTCTGTTCAAGCTACGGTTGAATCAATCTTCCTGTATGGAACGAAAACGTGGACAATAACAGAATCTTTGTTCAAGAAAAGAATAGACGGATGTTACAGTAGAATGCTTCGGATGGCCCTAAACGTGGACTGGAGAGGACATCGCACCAACAAGGAGGTCTTTGGATCACTTCCAAGAGTTATTTCGAAGATACAGGCCAAAAGAATGAGGTTGGCTGGGCACATCCAGCGACATGATGACCTGGCGGCTGGCAGCACACCAACTTCTCCTTTGGGAACCTAGGGAGGGGTAGACCACCGCTCACCTTCGTCGATAACCTAATAAGTGACACTGGACTCAAGAACACTGGGGAGATTAAGGAGCTTATGGCGGACAGAAAGCTTTGGAGACACATCATCGAGACTCGGACTCTGAAGCCGTCAAGTAATTTAAGTCATGTGCTTTGACTTGCCCTTGACCTTCGTCATAGCCTCCTTTCATGACAGGAGAACACATTTGCCACGTTTGGCACATGTCCACTTTGTGCATTAATATGGATTATATCTCGATGAACGAGACATCCTGTTTGCTATCGTGATAACATACTATCAATATAAACACACTTATATACTATGTAAACTATCTATTAAGTTAAGACATGAGAACAACACGTAGGTAAGACTCAGTGGGAAATAATTCACATTCGATACAATTAATGAAATGGCTAGAATTCTGTTTAAATTTTGTTTAAAAAACCCAAAAAAACCCAATCCCAGTATTACCTTTTCTTGGGTAGGAGTTGGGTTTTTTTGGGTTACACCCCCCCCCCCCCCCCCCAGAGTATTATATAAGCTCCTTGAAGCCCCCTATACCTGTCACCCCACCAGTTGTACTATATCAGCTCAGTATTATATACTACTACAGTCTCCTACTTATACTTTAAAAGCAGAACGTCCCTCCCTACAATGTTTCGCTGCTATTATTCCTAAACAGTCTGCTGAGTTGAGAAAGAGCACTGCTGTAGAAGTGTAGAGCACTGTTATTAGAGTACTGTTCGTACTGTGATTGGGCGTGTGCCCCTAGATAGGTTAATAAGTTGCAAGACAGAGACTGTCAATAAAAAGTGAGTATGAAGGAGGGTGTTGGCGGTGACAAAGAACTCGTAGTAGTGGTGTTATTGGTTACATATTGCTGGAGAGAGAGAGCTAATAGTCACGTACACTGTCTCACTACTCACTAGTGACTAAAGAGAAGTTCTACATACTGTTGCTACAGTTGGTTGCTGAGGTGTAGGCTATATCCACAATAGAGCAATGCAAATGACTGGCATCTTCGTAATGGGTTAAATTATATCTTTAGAGACGGTTAAAATACATCAGTACAATTATAGTAAACTATATAAAGTATATCTGCACTGTAATAGCTATCTTGGGAGCGGCTATTCAAATTTTAACTTTTAAAGTGGAGCAATTTCTGATTACAACGGTTACTGATTTAGTTGTTTACTTTTGCTTATTTACTTTCTTTATCGTGATAGACAATTAAAAACGGTTTTTATTTAAACATTTTAAGGAACAGTGCGTATATTCTAGGTATTTCTTCCAAAAGTGCAAATTAAGATAAAAACCATTTGAAAAAGAATTATAATTGCCACTTATGAAATTACGTGTATAGTACCATTATAAATTCAATAATATTTGCAACAACAAAAACCAACGAAGGCTATTTTTGAGACCACGTCAAAAACATAATATTCATAATATTCTTAACGAAATCAATAACAAATTCATACCGAGATCGGGAGATGGAACACGAATAACGGCGACGACCCTTGGATATCACATTTCATGAAGTCCCGGGGTCACCAGCATAAGTGACGGTTAAAAACCGTTGTTCGATCGTTGAAAATCACTAAAATTATTACAAAAGTATTTTTAGACATAACAATCAGGAAAGAGCTCGTAAAAATCTTTTAGATCTAATCAGCACATAGTGAAGAAATGATATAAGCACACATAATAAAACAATAGCCAGGGGCGAACGGTAAGAATGTGACCAATAAATGGAGCAACTTGGAATGAGACTTACTATAAATGATTTGAAAATATATACCAAACAAAAAGGGTTTTTTACGATTTTAGGCTGACTACAAAAAGTGTCTTCGGAAGTTGGAACCTTTTAAACACCAAATTCTGCATTGATACCTAGTACTCTCCGAGCTTGTAACCATAGTAACAGTAACCATAGTAACAGCAGCTCTAGATGCCTGCGTTAATACCTTCAGTTATTCCAACGGAAAACGCATCCATAGCTTTGCTTTCGGCTCCCCTCGAGCAGTTAGTTACATCGATCAAAGCAACAACAAATGTTGTTGTGCATCGTGCGCAGTAAAGGAGTTTACCACCTTCTCCCTTCTTCTTTCCTGAATGGTATTTATACTTACAACATGCTCTTTTGTCTGCCAAAGTGGAACTAGTGAATTTCAGATTAACATGATAGAAGAGTATGTTTAAATAACCAACCTGTAAGAACATTAAAGTCGCTGCTGGCAGGCACAACCCTCAAGATAGTGTAGCCTGCAGGGGGAGCAGAGAATATGTCGGTCTGATCGCCGTTGGCAGCGTTGCTAAGTTTCATCATCTCACCTGCGTCGAAAGCTGCATCGAATCCTTCAGACTTGGCATACATTGAACCTGCAAAAAGGGAAATTTAGTGGGCGAAACTTTGAGTAAACAAGGCCGAGGTCTTGTTTGAAAATCGTGCCTGAAATCAGTAACCATAGTAACCATACTATACTGTACTCCTCTCAGTAACCTTATTCTGAAATACACTTCAGAAATGTTTCAAATATATATTATTATAGATACAAAATTAATGTAAAAAAGTAGAACAAAATACTTAATAACTCCTAATATCTATGTATGACTGATACATGATAAATGTGATTATTAATCAGGCAATATGTTGAAAGATAAAATATAAGTTATTATGAACACTGTCACGGAGATGAATGCCAACTAGATGTGCAAATTAGAAATTAACTATGCTAAATAAGCTCTCGAGAACTGTTTAGTCCTGTGTAAGATCACTTAAAAAAGCAAAAAACTGAAGATTAAAACATACTACAAACACTCAAGCTAGCAACGTCAACTCAAACCAATTAATTCGCCACAAAGTATATTTGACTCATATTATCCCTTGGCCTTCTTTTCAATCTCATCTCTTCAAAGAATTTTACCAGCCTTTATGAAAAACACTTTATCCTTCTCTTCTGCCGCTCTATCCCTCATTTCCTTGATTAAGTCTCTTTGAATCTGGCGTTTTTCAGGAGACCGATCTGGACAGACAAAAACAGTTTTAAACTTCTCTGTTATCCTCAGATTCTTAGCGTTGGCAGCAAGCTGATCAACAACAATTGAGCTTGAAACTTTAACTTTGCTGGGCTGGGCAGTAACTGTACTGTCCTTAGATTTCCTGCCAATTCTGCACGTTTCAACAATCTTCGGTTTCTGTCCAATGTTTTGGAAAACCTTGCTAACTGTGGCAACAAGTTCGCTATCGCTCCCTTCAGACAGACCAAATACAACGACATTGTGACTGCAGTCCTTAACAACATGTTTGACTACGCTTTTAAGCGTTTCCGAGCTGGTGACCTGCTCAGTTGGCTGTGAATTCTTCACAATTGAGCTGTACGTTTGAAATTCGGTTTGAACTGAGTCAACAACAGATGTCTTAATGGTGTTCTTCAATGTTTCAAGTTGTTCAGTCTTACAGTTCGAAAGCTCTGCCTGAACACTGATCAACTGTTTCTGACTCTCTATGAGATTGCTCTGCATTGAAATGTACTCGATCCGCACCCTCTTGACAATGTCAACAAAAGTATCATTGATCTGAAACGAATCATTAGATAACGGACTACATCAGGCTTGGTAAACTTGTTAATGTCCCCACCATTAATCTCACCAATTTCGACAAAAGGTTCCTTCAACTCCATTCTGGGATCTTTGCTCCATTCTAATGTATCCATCAACACCACATCAATTTCATAAAGTAATTCACGTTGCATTACAAGGCGAGGCTGTGGCGGTTAAAACAAGCCATGATCAGTATCAATTAACAAAGATAAGCTAAGCGATAACAGAGCTACAATTTAGCAACAAATGTAAAAGTGCAATATATGCACTGAGTGTAATATCTAAAAAGGAATGTGTTACTGTAAACTAAAATTAATTTTCTGTCTACAATAATGGTGTCAAGATTGATACTAGAGAAGTAACACAGCCTGCTCAGTGCTCACTGGCTCAAAAGTAATAATAATAATTATTTATTTTAACATAACTTGTTGATATTTCAAGATTTAGAAAATTTGAAATCAAATTGTACATTTTAATTTTTAATCAACAAAAAACTTACCATCATGTCCTCCAATGTGGATGTGCCAATTTGCAGGGCTCTCTGCAGGTGCATTAGTCAAGTATTCATTTACGGCGTGTCCTTGGATAAAGGCAACCCAGCTGTCCCACTCACTCATTTTAAGTGCTATCAAGAGATTTGTGTTTAAAGTTTATAGATAAGTAAAAACTGCAATTAATAATGAACAAGTGCGGTGCAAGCTTATTATTTAACAACCAAGTCATACAAATACAGGTTCAACAGTGGAGTGCTTAAAAACAAAACTGCTTATCCTGGAACATATTGTCAACAGAACAGTTATATTATTATAAAAACCTCGATTTACTGCAGAGATTGAGGGAAAGGTAAAAGGTGCAGTGAATCAGGTCAAATTGCGTTAAATCGGGTTACATGTCTACATGGTTCTACAGAATCAAACTTGTCTAGGGGAACACTTTAACTTTGATATGCTGAAGGTAACATATACGTATGTTAACAAAAGGATGTGTTAAACATTTGCTTCACTGAATAACACTATCGCAATCTAGTAATGAAAAACAAGAAATTTGAAAAAAAACAAGAGAACTTTGATGTCAAGACAGGGGGAGTAACTTTTTCGATAACTTTTTGACATTGACAAGACCTTTTAGGTATATTCCAGGGATCACTTAGAAGAGATTTCGAAAAAATCAAAAATCAAATCAAATCAAATCAAATCAACATTTTGAACATTTAAAGTAAAGTAAAATAAAAATTATGACATAACATCATCACACATGTCTACAAAGTATCAAATCACTATATGGAAAAATATAAATATCTTACCACCAAAATTAATAAATTATTAACTACAACTTTAAAATTTCAAATAAATTCAAAAAGCATCCCCAAAAGGTAATTCCAGTGGAATAAAGATTTATGAATCGCTTTTTTGCCACAAAAGGGTGGAAATAAAGATAATCGTTATGCTTCTCTTTATTACTAACATAGCTAGGTCCTTCAATTCTCCCTAATACTTCATTTGAAACATTCCAAAAATGTGAATCATTAGAAATATCCTTAGAAATCATATCTTTCTTAAACCCTTCTAATTTAATCTTAAAACTTAAAACAGTCACCGAGTTCTTAACATCTGGAGGAAGTTTGTTCCAGTAAGGAACAAATATAATTTGGAACATTACAACATAACATAACATTATAAATAATGCCTCTGATCTCTGGGCATCTCAAAAAGAAATTCATAGAAAATGAACACTTTACGTTTGAAACCATATAATTACAAACTTTTAAAAAATTTAACTAAATACCTTTGATATTAACCTTCTTCCTCTTAGCTACCAATGGATTCTCTTTCATATAACTTACATAACTATTCCTATTAGACACAGACACATCTATCCTATCAAAGATGTCATATGAAAGTTCCCAGTGATGACCAAGCTTATTAGCTCGATATCCATGAAGCCGAAAGGCATCTAATCCCCTCTTGAAACCAGTAACCGACTCACTAGCTTTCACAAGTGGTGGTTCCAATAGCGCAAGACCCTTTGGGCAAAGAAATCAGTCTCATTTGTGGTGAATCTATGAGTCTTTGATCTAGCAGCAACGGTCCTACCGTACAGTTTCCTGGACAACTGGAACCTTTTGGGCCATGCACAAGCCAATAGCATGTATGGCAGTGGCGTAACTTTGCCTGTTGGCGCCCCCCCGCTCAGTGACGAAAAGCGCCCCCCTAAAATTGTTTGTGTCCCTAAAAAAAAAAAAAATCGGGTACTTTTTTCTCGCCCCCTACAGCTTTTGGCGTCCCCTGAAGCAAAAAAGGGTACCCCAAATATTTTTCTCGCGTCGATTGAACGCTAAATTGGTCAGGGAAATACACAAACAAGGCGTTTTTTCAGTGAAAGGGCCTAAAGTTCAGGAAAATTGCGCCCCCCTTATACGGCGCCCCCCCGCACAGCGGGGTCTGCGGGGCCCTACGTTACGCCACTGATGTATGGTCGTGCAGTGGGGTCTCCTTGTCCTTGGATCTGTGTTTTGATCCGTCTTTTCTTAAAATTTTCCAATTGTTTTCCAACTTAGACTCACCTATTAAATGTTAATCGACACCACTGGTCCTAGTTAGATTTAGCCATGGCACGACTACTCAAACGTAACAGTTAAATAGGTGTGACATACTATTATATTCTTAATAATTATATCATATGAACCATAACCCAGTTACAGTAACGTTATTCATTGATGATGTTTGTGTCATTATATTTTGATTTGATTTGATTACCTAAAGTAAGTAAAATTGTTGTAGACTAAAAATTTGCGAAATTTGTGCCTAAAATGATGGTAACCAAAATTATAGTAACCAAATTTATTGTGACCCAAATTTGTTGGCCCTAAGGTAGACTTGAATTTGTATATATATTTTATAAAGCGTATCTCATTGCCCACGTTAAGGGGCCTGTTAATAATTAATTAAATAATTAGCTATTTTAGATTTAATAATAATAATGTGCTTGAATACCACCCACGTGGATAGCAACTGACACAGGTGTCAAACACTAACCGTGTCAAAGCAGTTCTAAATGGCGATACAAACATATTCAGCATCAAACAGCAGTAAAAGTTATGAAGTGAAGAAATTAAAACCAATTGTAACTAGAGATAGTTTAGCCACATTTAGTGACTAACTAAATTTGACCGGGTTACATTTTCTAGAAATGACGAGTACTATTGGATAGAGTCTGGGAAATTCGGATGGGATTTTACTTTCGCCCAAACGGTCAGTGTTCAAATGGTTTACACTGAGATGGCTCCTAACATTATTGTCTATACAGAATTTGGTAGTATGTTGAAATTAGTTTTCTTAATGACAAAGTTTTCTTCGTTACAAAGGGTGTGAAATGTTCACAGTTCTGATAATAAAGAAACTAGGAGGAATTTTAAAAACTAGTGATGATGTTGAAGTCGTCATCTAATCCAATCTAATCTAGTAATTAATATTGTATCGATGTATTTCTGCGAGCATGCTAAATCACTCTACAGTCGATCTTTGAGATTTTTTTAAAAGGGCCCCGACAGTTGATGTTATTTTCGGACGCTGATTCCGAATCACCCCCATGACATAGGTTTCAAATGCTCCCCAAGCGAAAAACTGTCTCGATCACGTGATGTGACTGTGTAAGGAAGTTAGTCGCAGGTTTCAATTGTAGATTTATCCTAGGAAACCCTATTGGTTTATGTTTATCCCCGAAAGTAAAATGAATATCAATCTTAAATTTTGAGCAAAATTTCGTTTTATAAAATTAACGTTAGCTCCCCAAAAGCAAAATTTGGGACAAGGGACAATGCAAATTTTGCATTATCTCATGAAACTGCAATCATCTCTAGTAACACACTCACTCGGTTAAGTTTGTTAAATAGTCGGCCATCGATGTGTCAGTGCTTTTACCTGGCGTGTTCCCTGGCATGCCAGTCTTCATGTATGGCGCTCTTTTCATGAAACTTCTTCCTAACATGCATTAAAATAAATTTTTAATTTCTTGCTCGCTTCTCTTTGTCAATTTATAATAAACTGAACCGGCGCGCGCTACTTCGTAGCACTGACATCTGGCCACAATATTTTGAGGAGAAAGCGACACGCGTTACTTCGAAGTAATTTTTAAAAGTATCTTTCGTCAAGCTTCTCTTTACATAGAAAAGCTTAAAAAGCGTCGACTATAGGGATTAAGGAAAACAAAGTTTGCCTTGTAGCGCGATGCGTTACTGTGCCGCGCCGCGCACTTAATAAGGCTTCTCACAGCGACAGATCGGCGAGATGCGCTACTGTGCCGTGCCGAGCTGCCATGAATTGACATCGTCAATTAAATACAATTCCTAAATTAAATCAATAATAATTCAATGAATATAACATAATATACTCAATAAAGTAATTATCACTTTTGTATCCTTGTATCCTTGTAGTACAAGTTGTACCCTTGTAACCTTGTATTGATTGTTTTGTGGTAAATAAAAATTTAGTGTTTCTTTCAAAATTCTAGTTTTTCTTAGGCCACCTAGCCCCATTTTTATCGTTAGTTCAACTACCGTTCTACGAACCTGATCCTCCCACGTGAACTCCATGGATACAAGGATACAAGGATACAAAAGTGATAATTACTTTATTGTGTACACAATAGTTGTAATTCTGAAATAATTTAAGTTACACAATTCTAATTATTTACAAGTGTGTAGGGATAATTTAGAAACGTTATATAATGCTAGTTTTAGAAAAATAGATAAATCGAGTTTGTATGGTTCATTTTATTCTTATTCTTTTATGTCCAGTAATATGTACACTGCAACAGCTCTTAATTGGAATGAGATCTTCTGTAGTCTTCACGTAGTCTTCACGTAGCGTTTTTTTTTGCTTGAGCTGTAAAATCCTCTGGTGTTGAGACTACTCCATCAGATCCCAAATTTGGGTCCACTACTGTTAAGGAGACTCGTATCCAGTAGGGGCTGACAGCGGTAAGCTTCAGTGTCTGCTGGTAACCGACTCGGCAACAGTAGTGGTTCCCATTTTTGGGTTGGAATGCCTGACACAAGAAAAATGGACACTAGGTCCAAAGTAGGAAAGCAAACTGGAAAGCTGATATCTGTGGATTTTGTTCAAAGGAGGTAATATGTGATTGTATTCAATGTGAAGGAAAATGTGGACGATGGTTCCATGCGGCATGTAGTGGACTGTCGGAGTTGCAGTTTAAAGACCTAGCTGAAAATGAGGATTCTGAGTGGTCATGTCAAAGATGTGGCAAGGAGGAGAAGAGCAACGAAGACGAAGACGAAAACCCCATAACTGAAGCTATCCGAAAGTTGAGGAGACAGGTCGAAGAAAGTGTACAACCATCTACTCCAATATCAAAGGACCCTCATATTGTGGAAGAAGAGGGAAAGGAGTGCTGTTTCCCAGGTTATGAAAATGTAAGGGATCCATCTCAATTGAAATTAGGATCATGGAATAGTTGGGAAGTTCTAACACAATGTGAGGGAATATATGGTGTTGTAGTCAAATGGAGAAGAAACATATTTCTGCTTCCCTCAGGGGCTGCAGGAAAAGCATTCATTGAGGAAATGACTAAAGTGGCCAACAATTTTTCAGCAGGCAGTACTATGGAATCAGTGACCATGACCCTTTTGATGATAATGCCATCACTACTGTTGCAGAAACCCTCAAAGAGATCCAAAGCAAAGGAACACACTGAAGTGTTGAAGAGAAGGCTTGTTTTGTGACAGGCAGGTAAGTTAGAAGAGTTGCTGCGAGAAGGACAGGAGATTCAGAGAAGAATGGGAAAGGGGAAACATGAACATGGCCATGTTGAGAGAGTCTTCACTCGACTTATGATGAAAGGTAAAGTCAGTGCAGCAATGAGGTGGATTGGCGAAAATGCCACCGGGATTCTTGAACCCACTCCAGATGTGATAAAAGTACTGAAAGAGAAGCATCCCAAGGCATCACCTGCATCAAAGGGAAGCTGTCTGAGTGGACCAGTGAGGAGAGTAGAGCCGGTTATCTTTGACAGTATTGACGGGGAATCGATAAGACAAGCAGCAAAGAGAGTACAGGGTGCTGCAGGGCCTTCAGGAATGGATGCGGATGCGTGGAAGAGACTACTGTGTTCTAAACAGTTTGGTAAGAAGTGTGAGGATCTATGCAATGCTATAGCAGGGATAGCAAGGAAACTATGTGTCAGGAATCTGGATCCAACGATGTTGACCTCATTGACAGCATGTCGACTTGTTCCCCTGGATAAAAAGCCTGGCGTCAGGCCTGTTGGCATTGGTGAAGTCTTACGAAGGATAATAGGGAAGACAGTGATGACCCTCCTACAGAAGGATCTGGTTGGTGCCACTGCTCCTATTCAAGTGTGTGCTGGTCTTCAGGGAGGAGTGGAAGCAGCTGTTCATGCTGCGAGGGACTGCTTTGAAGATCCTGAAACTGAAGCCATCATCTTAGTGGATGCAGAGAATGCATTCAACTTGCTGAACCGAGAGGCAGCTCTTAACAACATGTATATTGTATGTCCAGAAGTTGCTACCTACATTATGAACACCTACAGAATGCCTGCTAGACTGTTTATTGCAGGAGAAGATGAACATCTTTTTAGTGAAGAAGGGACAACACAAGGTGATCCACCTGCTATGGGATTTTATGCATGTGGTACAATACCATTGATTGATGCAGGAAACATTGAGAGAAAAGTGACTCAGATCTGGTATGCTGATGACTCTGCTGCTGGGGGAAAACTGGAAGAAATGAGGAAATGGTGGGATAACCTCTGCATTAAAGGACCACTTTTTGGTTACAACCCTAAATCTTCCAAGACATGGGTGATAGTCAAGCCTGAGCACGAAGAGAAGGCAAGAAACTTGTTCCCAGATGTCAATGTGACAAGTATTGGTCGACGATATCTGGGCAGCTTTATCGGAACTGATGAAGGAAAAGGGGCTTTCATCGAGGAAAAAGTTCAAGAATGGTGTCGTGATCTTAAACAATTAAGTGATATAGCATCAAGAGAACCTCAAATAGCATACAGTGCATACATGTATGGGCTTAGTAAAAGATGGAACTATGTGTGCAGAACTACCCCAGGAGTTGCAGATAGGCTCACTCCTCTGGAACAAGTAACACGCGATGAGTTTATCCCAGCTATCATCAACAGGCTGTTTAGCTGCACTGATGAACTAAGGAACATAATGGCTCTACCACCAAGATATGGAGGATTGGGTATACCAGTTATGATGGACATGGCAGACCGAGAGTACAAATTCTCATGTAGAGCCACAAAACCCCTTAAAGAAGCTATTCTCAAGCAAGTAGACAACTACACAGAGGACTGGAGAGTAAGCAAAGGAGTGAAAACTGAGATAACAACTGAACGAAATCTCTTCTATCGACAAAAACAAGCGGAAATACGCCAGGAGCTCGAGTCAACACCACTGGCAAAGTTGATGTTCCAACTAGCTGCTGAGAAAGGGGCAAGTGCTTGGTTAACAGCACTACCTTTAAAAGAGTATGGATATCTGATGAACAAACAACAGTTCTCAGACGCAATAGCACTCAGATATAACCTAAACTTAAAGGACAGCCCTAAGACATGTACGTGTGGCCAAAAGTACTCAGCAAACCATGCGCTCATCTGCAAACTCGGTGGATATGTGTCACTGCGGCACAACTCGCTGAGAGACACCTTTGCTGAACTAATGAGAACTGTGAAATGCAAGGATGTGCAGACTGAGCCAGTTCTTCTTCCAGTTGATGGTCTGAAGTTGCCTAAGGGAACAGTACTTGGAGACCAAGCTAGGCTGGACATTTCTGCAAGATCGATTTGGAATGCTTCAGAGAGGGCATATTTTGATGTAAGGGTATTTCATGCCCCAGCCCCCTCCAATGCAAGCAAATCGATCCCAGCAATGTACCAGTCCCATGAAAATGAGAAAAAGCGATGTTACAACGCAAGGGTTCTTGAAGTGGAGAAAGGAAGCTTCACACCTTTAGTGTTCTCGACTTCTGGTGGAATGGGTAGTGAGGCTGAAAGACTGGTAAAAAAGCTGGCCAGTAAGATGGAGTACCACACTGGCCAGAGGTACTCGGATGCTGTAGGTTACATCAGAAAGCGCCTTCGCTTTGAAATCCTAAGAACAACAGTGATTTCTCTCCGTGGAGACAGAGGTGCGAGAAAAAACATTGTTGATATAAACAGTCTAGATCTTAACTTGGAGCCACAAGGCCAAGGGTAATTTTTGAGTGTTTAGGGAATTTTTTATATTCTTAAAGGTTTGTTTTTATATAGGGTCATTGCTATATTATGTGTATATTGTTTGAATAATTTTATGAGGTTTGTATGGTTAACAATCTTATTTTAAGGTCCTATAGCATTATGCACTTGCCAGTATTTGAGTGGAAATCTGGGCTCTTATAGGGGGGGGGGGGTGACATGTCTCCAATGTCTCCCGCACCTTATCTTTTCGAAAAAGACAAAGACATTGGAGACATTGGAGACATTGGAGACATTGGAGACACAGCTTTTGGAGACATTGGAGACATTGGGGACATTTGGGACATTGGGGACATTAGAGACACAGCTTTTGGAGACATTGGAGACATTGGAGACATTGGAGACTCCTCTTCCTCCTCCTCCTCTTCCTCCTCCTCCTCCTCCTCCTCCTCCTCCTCCTCCTCCTCCTCCTCCTCCTCCTCCTCCTCCTCCTCCTCCTCCTCCTCCTCCTCCTCCTGAGTCCTCCTCAGTCGTTCTCCTCCTCCTCCTGAGTCCTCCTCCTGGGACCTGGGTCCTCCTCCTGGGTCCTCCTCCTCCTGGGTCCTCCTCCTCCTGAGTCCTCCTACTCCTCTTCATCCTCCTCCTCTTCCTCCTCAATCATCAGTCCTCCTCCTCAGTCCTCCTCCTCATCCTTCTCGTCAGTCTTCCTCCTCCTCCTCAGTCCTCCCGATCCCCCAGTCCCCCTCCTCCTCCTATTCAGTCCTCATCCTCCTCCTTCTCAGTTCTCCTCAGTCCTCCTCAGTCCTCCTCCTTCTCAGTCCTCCTCCTGAGTCCTCTTCCTGAGTCCTCCTCCTGAGTCCTCCTCCTCTTCCTGAGTCCTCCTCCTCCTACGTCTTCCTCCTTCTCCTCCTCCTCCTCCTCAGTCCTTCTCCTCCTCCTCCTCCTCCCTCTCAGTCATCCTCCTCAGTCATCCTCCTCAGCCATCCTCCTCAGCCGTCCTCCTCAGCCATCCTCATCAGTACTCCTCAGTCCTCCTCCTCAGTTCTCATCGTCCTCCTCAGTCCTCCTCCTCATCCTTCTCCTTAGTCCTCCTCCTCCTCAGTCCTCCCCAGTCCCCCTCCTCCTCCCATTCACTCCTCCTCCTCCTCAGTTTTCCTGAGTCTTCCTCCTGAGTCCTCCTCCTCCTCCTGAGTCCTCCTCCTGAGTCCTCCTCCTCCTAGGTCCTCCTCCTTCTCCTCCTTAGTCCTTCTCCTCCTCCTCCTCCTCCTCAGTCCTCCTCCTCCCTCTCAGTCATCCTCCTCAGCCATCCTCCTCAGTCCTCCTCAGTCCTCCTCCTCCTCAGTCCTCATCCTCATCCTCCTCTTCAGTCCTCCTCCTCTTGGGTCCTTTTCCTCCTCTTCATCCTCCTCCTCTTCCTCCTCAGTCCTCAGTCCTCCTCCTCATCCTTCTTGTCAGTCCTCTTCCTCCTCAGTCCTCCCCAGTCCCCCTCCTCCTCCTCCTATTCAGTCCTCCTCCTCCTCCTCCTCAGTTCTCCTCAGTCCTCCTCCTTCTCAATCCTCCTAAGTCCTCCTCCTGAGTCCTCCCCCTCTTCCTCCTGAGTCCTCCTCCTGGTTCATCCTCCTCCTAGTTCCTCCACCTTCTCCTTCTCCTCCTCAGTCCTTCTCCTCCTCCTCCTCCTCAGTCATCCTCTTCAGTACTCCTCAGTCCTCCTCTTTCTCAGTCCTCCTCCTTCTCAGTCCTCCTCAGTACTCTTCCTGAGTTCTCCTCCTCCTCCTCCTCCTCAGTCCTTTTTCTGGGTCCTCCTCCTCCTAGGTCCTCCCCCTCCTCCTATTCACTCCTCCTCCTCCTCCTCAGTTTTCCTGAGTCCTCCTCCTGAGTCCTCCTCCTGAGTCCTCCTCCTGGGTCCTCCTCCTCCTAGGTCCTCCTCCTTCTCCTCCTCAGTCCTTCTCCTCCTCCTCCTCAGTCCTCCTCCTCCTCCCTCTCAGTCATCCTCCTCAGCCATCCTCCTCAGTCCTCCTCCTCCTCCTCAGTCCTCATCCTCATTGTCCTCTTCAGTCCTCCTCCTCCTTGGTCCTCTTCCTCCTCTTCATCCTCCTCTTCCTCCTCAGTCCTCAGTCCTCAGTCCTCCTCCTCATCCTTCTCGTCAGTCCTCCTCCTCAGTCCTCCCCAGTCCCCCTCCTCCTCCTCCTATTCAGTCCTCCTCAGTTCTCCTCAGTCCTCCTCCTTCTCATTCCTCCTAAGTCCTCCTCCTCTTCCTCCTGAGTCCTCCTCCTGAGTCCTCCTCCTGGTTCATCCTCCTCTTAGTTCCTCCACCTTCTCCTTCTCCTCCTCAGTCCTTCTCCTCCTCCTCCTCCTCCTCAGTCATCCTCTTCAGTACTCCTGAGTCCTCCTCCTTCTCAGTCCTCCTCAGTCCTTTTCCTGAGTTCTCCTCCTCCTCCTCCTCCTGAGTCCTCCTTCTGGGTCCTCCTCCTCCTAGGTCCCCCTCCTTCTCCTCCTCAGTCCTACTCCTCCTCCTCAGTCCTCATCCCTCCTCCTCCTGGGTCTTCCTCCTCTTCATCCTCCTCAGTCCTCAGTCCTCCTCCTCATCCTTCTCGTCAGTCTTCTTCATCCTCAGTCCTCCCCCAGTCCCCCTCCTCCTCCTCCTATTCAGTCCTCCTCCTCCTCAGTTCTCCTCAGTCCTCTTCCTTTTCAGTCCTCCTGAATCCTCCTCCTCCTCTTCCTCCTGAGTCCTCCTCCTGGGTCCTCATCCTCCTAGGTCCTCCTCCTTCTCCTTCTCCTCAGTCATTGTTCTCCTCCTCCTACCTCTCAGTCATCCTCCTCAGTCATCCTCCTTAGCCATCCTCCTTAGTACTCCTCAGTCCTCCTCCTTCTCTGTCCTCCTCAGTCCTCTTCCTGAGTCCTCCTACTGAGTCCTCCTCCTCCTGAGTCCTCCTCCTCCTGGGTCCTCCCCCTCCTAGGTCCTCCTCCTCAGTCATCCTCCTCAGTCATCCTCCTCAGCCATCCTCCACAGCCATCCTCCTCAGCCATCCTCCTCAGTACTCCTCAGTCCTCCTCCTTCTCAGTCCTCCTCAGTCCTCTTCCTGAGTCCTCCTCCTGAGTCCTCATCCTCCTCCTTCTCCTCCTGAGTCCTCCTCCTGGGTCATCCTCCTCCTAGATCCTCCTCCTTCTCCAATCATACATCTACGTCTCCAGTGTCTCCAATGTCTCCAATGTCTCCAATGTCTCCAAAAGCTTTGTCTCCAATGTCTCCAATGTCCCCAATGTCTCCAATGTCTCCAATGTCTCCAAAAGCTGTGTCTCCAATGTCTCCAATGTCTCCAGGACATGTCTCTGCACCCTATCTTTTCAAAAAAGACAAAAGACATTGGAGACATTGGAGACATGTCACCCCCCCCCCCCTTATAATAGGCTGTATAATTTTCGTTCACAGAGAGAATTGAATGGATTGCTCTTCATGCTGTGGCAGTGAGTGTGGTAGGATCTAGAGTTTTGTTAGAGAGCAAACCGACTAGGTCAGTAATGTTTTGGGGATGGAAATTGAATTTTTCCCTAACTGAGGAGTAGAGCAAACAGTCAATCAATACGTGACTTTCGTCCTCAATAGGCTTGAGCCCTTTGCTGAAAAAGCAGTAGGTGCACCAACGTTCTTCTCTTGGTACAAGGGGGGTTTCGTATCTGCCCCTTTCGATGTAGAGGTTGTGGCAGCTGATACGAAACCTTGTCAGACTTTTTCGAACATCAGGTATTTTGATAATTCGTAGATATGCCTCTGGTTCGAAATCATGTTTAACTAAGTTATAGAATTCTAGTTTTGGCGAGGAGGCCTTGGCAGCTTTCCAGGTATTCACGAATTCTTCCCTCATGTTATGACTGATTTGGGTGGAAAGCTTAGATTTTGAGGGAAAAAAAATTTTTGTTTTACTTCAAAGAATAGGGGGTGGCGACCGCTTTCGCCCCAGCAACCTATATTTGATGCTTTTGAATGGACAGACAAAGACCACTTGATAAACTTTAGGTGGAATTTTTCATAGTGGTCTTGTGCAATGTACTTCAAGGTATGCTGGGGGTTGGCTTTGTCATCTATTTTTGAAAGGTATTTCATGGTTTTTGAGTGAGGGCATAAGACTTGACAGCCATAAAGCAGGATCGGTTTTATTAAGGAGTCAAATAGAATATTAAGGGCACGGTGAGAGAGGGCATCCTTAACTATTTTGCCTTTGAGGCCATAGAGAGCACGGAGAGCCTTGGCCCTCAGCTCAGTATTTGCTGCTGTAAACGATCCATTTCTGTGGAATATTATGCCAAGATAGCAGTATTTATCGGTGTGCTGGATGGGCTGACCTCTCAATGTGAATGTTTCATAGGACTGCTTTCGTTTGGGAGGGCTGAATATTACAATCTTGGTTTTCTTAGTATTTACTTCAAGGCCCATGGAGTTACAGAAATCAAATAGAATGTTGATATTGACTTGCAAGGCCTTGGGAGTTAGAGCAAGAACGACAAGATCGTCAGCCCACAGCAGATGTGATATCAGAACGTCAGCAAGAACTGGATAGTCACCAACAGATTTCAGGAGAGATGAAAAGTCATTAATGTAAATTTTAAAAAGGTCTGGCTCCGTTCCTTTGCCAATATCAATTTTAGGTGACAAGAGTTTGGAGATTTTTATATGGGCAATAGAGTTTTTGTACATATCACTTAGGCAGTTGAAGAAGTTACCGGTTATTCCAAGGCATGTAACTGTCCTTTTGAAGGCGCAGTGGAAAATCGAGAACAGTTTATGTTCATTAAGATTTGCGACACCATAGTGTGTTCAATACCCGGCTGCAGGATTTAAAAAAATGATACCTGAACCCTTACTATACCGTTCTCAGGACCAAAACTTAAGGCAAGCTCATTAGCCAGGTTGAAGTTGTGCATGTTTGCTTCTACTCATTACTACTTCTTGTAAAGAGACATATTTGTATCGTTTTCATCTAAGTTTTTCCTTTACGAGAAGTACGCACTTGATACACTTAGTTAAACAAATTTTTCACGTTCGCGTTGCAGGCATTTTGAAACATTTGCTGCACCTGTTGACACACTTAAGCTTCTACTTTATGTTTTGATCTCATTGTACTAAATGATAATAGTTGTCATTCATAGGCATTGGTAAAGCAAAACGTATTTCAAAGGTAACAAATAAACAGGAACTACTCAGGCAATAGCCATGGTAAAAGCAGATTTTTCTTGAGCTGTTCCCAATAATCGTGTCACCCCTGTCAAGCTAAAACATAATATATATCTCAAAAATCTAATTATGAATCTAGAAAATTATTAAAATGCAAATTTTTCTTACAAATTTGGGGGTTATGTGACCTTGAGGCATAACTCACTTCGAGATACAAAAGCTAATATCATGCGGACAGTCAAATGCAAAGACGTTCAGACAGAGCCCCCTCTTCTTCCAGTCAGCGGCATGCAGTTACCACAAGGTACAGTAACTGGAGATCAAGCTCGACTAGATATATGAGCAAGATCAGTTTGGAATGCGTTGGAAAGAGCATTTTTCGATCAATGCTCCAACCAACGCAGCTAAACCAATTCCTATGATGTATTTGGCTCACGAGAATGAGAAGAAAAGAGCATATAATGCAAGGGTCCTAGAAGTGAAAAAATCTTCCTTTACACCTTTAGTTTTCTCCACAACAGGAGGCATGGGAGTCAAAGCGCAACGCTTGATTAAAAAGCTTGCACAAAAGATGGAATCTCCAACGGGTCAGCGATATTCAGACTCAGTTACATATCTTAGAAAGCGCTTGCGCTTTGAGGTATTAAAGACAGCAGTTATTTCGATAAGGGGGGACAGAGGGCCCAGGTTGCGATATAAACCAGACAATATTGAAGATTTAGATTTAAATATTGAGCCCTTTGGCTAGTTTTTAATATTGGTAATTTTAATGAATTGTAATTGATTGATATGTAATATTTAGGCCCGTGGCCAGTTTTCAAAATTTTTCTTACAAACTCTTTGAAATTTGTAGAGATGGTGTAGGTATTGGTTCATAGAACGAGTAAGTTTATAAGTAAGTAACAAGAATTCCTATCCCCAGAATTATGTGCAGCATGAATGTCTCTTAAGATACATTTAATGTCTTAATATCATTACGATATGCCTTTTCAATTTGCACTATCATTTAACATCTTCTGGTTTTGGGCAGCAAATGCAGCAAGGACAGCATGTACACAGCATCCACTCTATTTTTTCAGAACAACATGCGAGCATCCAATGTAGTGCAATGACAATAACCTGAATTATTAAGAGGGTGAACATGATCATTGAGAAGTAAAAACTTAACTTGATACTTTTCATGATTTAAATATTTGTTCAGTGAGTATTGATTGAATGGTACCCACTGTATAACCAAGTAATCCAACCCCAGCATAGTAGCCCCACAGCTTTTGTGCTTTAGGGTCTGTTACAATCTCAAATACTATCAGCATAATCACTGTACAGAAACCTGAAAAGTTTGCAATGTTGGTGTATTGCCAGGGATAAGAAATTTCCAAAAAATGCTCAACTTTATTATAAGGAGCTGGGATGCTTCATATAGTACCCAATTAAAATGTAATAATTCAATTTGTATAGCTGAATTATAATTTATACTTGATCAATTGGAACTGAGGTACAGGTGTTCCCAATATCAAATCTCATGGGCTGTTTTTTCTTTGTAAAACATCGTTCAACTTTATTGTGAAAAATACCAACATTGTATCATTTTGAATATGGGTAGAAGGAGACTTTTTATCATTCCTGACATCATATCGAAGACTATCCAAAGTACCCAAAATAATGATGTAAATATTGCACAAATGAGAATAAATCCTCCAAATGCAGCCATAGTCTCAAATTTTTTCTTCTGAGAGCCTCCAGCTTTTTTGTACACTGAAAGCAAAAAAGTTTACTAAACAGGAGAAAATTAATAATCTAGTAAAACTTGAGTGGGTTCTGAACATTGTTAAAATTGCCTGGAAACATTCATACCTAATGTGGGCCAACACGTTGTTTTACTTGTGAATCTATCCACATATGCTGGTATATTGGTGGGATCTTCCCACACTGAGTAAGGTTCATAAGTGTACTTTTTTGCACAGTAAAACCAAGGACCAAAAAGTACCATTGATTCCCACCAATCATCCTGATCCTGTGCCATCACACCTTCAAAAGGCCCAATTTTCCAGTATGAAGAACACATGCAACCCCACCACATGCAGAATTCAACCCAGTTTGCTAAGAAAAGCATGTATGCCAGTGGATGATGCTTCAGCTGAAAAAAAATTGAAATTCATCTTTTATTGAAGCTTCAAAATCATTTTCTAGTGTAAACCACAAGAAAATTTCAAAACTATGATCTCATCAATTCTCATACCTCTACACTAATTATAAAGTATCATATCGTAGTATTTAAAAAACGTCTGTTTAACCTTCCACCAAGGTGGCCCTTCCTCCTTTTTCTCTGCTGCTTGAGAGCCTGCCTCTGAATCTGTATCCATGCTTGCAGATTGGTTGTCGTTAATATATATAATATTATTATATATATAATATTACAACATTATATTTGTTCAAAGGAAGTTATAAATAAATTATTTAAAATTTGGGTCAAGTACAAAACATGAGAACATTTTCGAACACAAGAAACATACAAAATAATTCAAAGATTAATGTGACTAGCTCACATTTTCTGTGTCCTTCTGACATCTAATATTAGGTAATGAAATCAATCTTCCGGCTTGTAGTATTACTCATAAATATAGATTACAGATAGATACTGACGTTGGAGAGGTTTTTACAATTGCAATATACACTATAATCTAAAAGGTGTTTCACCACAAAGACCTATGAAGTGACTTTATTTTACTTTACTTTTTCTGATTGCTGGATTGCTGGTATGGAACCTGATATGATAGGGTGATTCCCTTATAACACAGACTTATTTATTATTTCAACTCTTACAGGTAGCATGAATTCCAAATACAAATGGATAACTCTGGCTTCTGTAGTCGCCAATCCAATCCTCTTATATCTTGCATACAAATTCTCACACCCAACATTAAAACCTCAACAAAGTGAACAGTCAGAAGTTCTATTTTTCCCAGACGAAGGTCTCCAATGTCCCAGGCTCAACACCCACAGAGGATGTCTTGATAAGAAGTGTCGCTTCAAGCATACGCCTCAGTCTCTTGCTAGACTAGAAGGTATCCTCAAGTCAGCTACCACAAGTTGTGATGTCTGTATGTTTGTGATAGCGTCTCAGCAGCTGATTGACATCCTTGTAGAGCTCCACCAGCGTGGCGTCAAGGTCAGATGTATTGCTGACAATCAGGATATGGATGGTGTGTTACACGCTCTCAGATCTAATGGAATAGTCGTCAGATTTGATAAGTCAGACTATCTGATGCATCACAAGTACGTTGTGATTGACTCAAAATGGGTGCTGACTGGGTCCTATAATTTCAGTAGAGGAGGGATGGGTATAAACAGAGAGAACATCGTGAAAGTAAACCATCCCCACATTGTGGAGGCTTATCTTGACGAGTTTAACGAGATGTGGCAGTTGTACAGCACTTCAAATTTCTCCATTAACTTTAGAAAAGAAATGGTTTACCAAGGTTCAGGTTGAGGATTTCAGCTTTGGGACGAGTTTTTATTTGTTTATATTTTATTAATACTTTATTTGTACTTTTATTACTTTATCTGTACTTTTCATTAAATTGAGTTCATTTTTGATCTTTTTCTTTAGACTTTATTAGGTATGAATGTTAGTTATGAATATGGAATTTGAGTTAAGTTACAATTTCATTGAACTTTAGCATTTAAATTAAACCTAACATCATCTAATTTTTACTCAATCTAACAATTTAATTTTAGGTAGTGGGACTGTTTACATGGAAGAAATAAAAAATCATGGAAGAAATAAAAAATCATAGTGATGAATTCGACAAGTTAAGTGACATAGAGCTTGTCGTGATCGTAGCCAAACGAATTGATAGATGTCTCGACACGTATTTCTCACCATGTGATCGACCAAAAAAGGCAATGCTCGGCAGAAAACTCTCAATGTCTACTCTAGATAGAAGGCTCAAAAATATTATCAGTAAAAACATTTTATATCAGCGGAATGACCTTGTCCATACCCCAGAAGTGAATGAATTCTGCACTCCAGAAGCCAGAGCTACATTTGTTAGACTTAGTGAGGAGATATTTAGAGAGTTCGAACGTTTGGCACAATCTGACGATCATGAGGATTCTGGAACAGAAACTGATGGCCCAGCAATTGAGCATACTAGATCTGCTGAAAGCCAGCAAAGTTTAGATATCCTGGAATCACTATCAGAGGAACTCATTAGATGCAGTCCCAGTTTAGTTGAGATTATTTCTGACGATCTCGAGAATTTGTTGTGTGATGTGTAAACTTTGAATGTTTACTTATGATTACATACTTTACTTATGATTACATATCATTTGCATCAAATGAAGCAGCATTTCGCAATTTACTACTTTTATTAATCATAGTTATAGTTGAATGATCCGAAATTTACATAGTTTAATACAGAGTTAATTTCTAGTTTAATATATTTAATATACAGAGTTCTTTTCTGCAGTTGAAATTAGTACATAGGTACATTTGGTACATTTGACTATTATAAGTTATTATTATTATCAATGTTAACAAGAAATATTTTGAATTGTGACTTTGATCAGTGATCAGGTTAACTTGGTGATTTTTGATACTTATAAATTAAATTTAAATAAATATTTTATGACGATTTTTGAATGGCCTGCTATTGTATTTTGTACATAAGCTATGATTATAGACATTAGGAGCTAATTTCACCAAAATTTGCTCCAAAGCTTTAAATTTGATATTCATTCTTGGAACATGTATTATAGTTGCTTACTCTTTTTGTCGTTACAAAATCATGTCCGTACAAAAAAATATTAAACTCAATTATTTTAAAAAATACAAAAACAAAAGTACGCAAATTTTGAAAATCAGCTCTAAAAGTCCTCAAAGTTAGCTAGTCATCTAGTCAAGTATTTGGGTTCTTGTCCTTCAATATGCAGAACCTGGGAACGTGTCCCTTTGTCTCACAGTGTAAACAAGGCACTGCCGGGTCAGGGACACTCTCCAAACTCGTTCTATCATACAAATCTTCCAGCTTGTATGGTTTGTTTATTTCTCCTTTCTGAAAATACGTTTTGTAAGGACAGTTATTAACTCCTTCATAAACGTTACCGTTAACTGGCCATGAACTTGCTAAGCTGCTTTAACATTGAGTCCAATTTTTCTGGGTATTTTACGAAATATAATTTTAACAAACTTTTAATAACAGAATAACTCCCTTAACATTACCGTGGGTTCGAGTGAGTGCTTGTTAGGGAATGTTTGATACAGTTCACTCTTTCCAGGCTTGTCAAACCGCAGGTCCTTTGCAGGCATTTTCTTTCTCATGTCCTCAGCTATTTCTAGTATCTTACTTATCGTCACTTTAGACTCAAAAGCTAGTCGGTTTTTTAGGTTCCCCCAGGGACATTTCTCCATGAACTGTTCAACCACAGCATCTTCTGCACTGAAGAAACAGATTACATGACGTATTAGTGACGTATTAGTGACGTATTAATGACGTATTGGTTGTTGGGTTTAATACATGAACTACGCTTTATCGACATTTTAGGATATTCGTTAAAGACATTTCTATTATATATAAATGATAATATTTCTATTTTTCCTTTTTCCTTACCTGTATCCATTATCGTACCCACAATATATCGCATGCTCCCTCAGTATGTTAAGGAAGGCTGCATGGGACTCGCCCATTTTAGGCTGGACTGCTCTGAATTTCATTCTTTCTACCACCATATTCGAGTTTGGAACGAAGTTGTCTACTAAAATCTTCTTTGTCTCTTCATACACATCTACTGTCCCTTTTCTGTGCTTGTCTCGTAGTTTTCTTGCCTCATCTCGTTTTATCTGTTCCTCTTCGCCTCTGGGATGACAGCTTTCAGAATTCAGATAGAACAAGGTTATTTAGAAGATTAAATCCGGTTGTACAATGTTTTATTCAAAAAAACAATCATTGCCGTTTTTCATTCAATGAACATAACTAGATAAACATATATATATGCTTGCCATTCTCAGCTTTGTGTTTATTTGTACTTACATAAAGACAGGGTATTCGTCTTCCTCCAGCTCTGCCAGTTTCTTAGTTCTTGCTATCTCATTCAGAAAAGGTCCCCCATGTGTTATTAGAATTGAGTACTTTTTCTTAGGGTCAGATATCTGATTAGACTTCAAATACGATTCTGAAGTTTATAAAACGTTTAGTTACATAACTACTGCATAATCTGCTGCAAGGTTAGTTAAAATATCTTCTCTATCATTTATTGTACACACTATTGCTTTTGTATAACACAACCAAAGTACAAACCTAGATCACGAAGCCATGATTGGAATTGCTCTAAAGAAGCGCGCTGCTGTAATGTCCTTATATGGGCATCACGTGGCTGCTGTAATGTCGGTACAATCCCATCTCCATCTTGTAGTTGTTCCTCCACTGGAGCCTCGTCTGGGACCATTTCCTCCGTTGCCATGTCAACACATGTTTCATTGGCAACTTCTTGTACTTAACATCTTACTTAGTAACATCATATTTAAGCTAAGGGAATAGAGCTGATGTTAATGAGAAATATCCTGGATTGTGACTCTGATCAGTATAGTACTTTTAAATCAAATTTCTATGATATTTTATGCCAAATTCAAAGCTTTGAATTTGATATTCATTCTCTGAACATTGTGATTGATGTATTGTAGTCGTTTACTTTTTGTGTCGGCACAATATCATGCCCGACCTCTGTACAGAATGAAATTAAATGTATTTGACTAAATTATTTCCAAAAAATGTGATTTGAAAATTCTCAAAGTCATCTAGAGTCATATGATGGTGATGACGTCACTAGATGACGTCATCTAGTCCAGCGTCCTCTGGTTCAGAGTCCTCTAATAAATTATTTGGGTGCTTTTCCTTCAATATACAGAACTGGGGAACATGTCCCTTTGTCTCACAATGTAAACAAGGCACTTCCGGATCAGGGACAGTCTCCACACTGTTTTTATCATAGAAATCTTGCAGCTTGTATGGCTTGTATATGTTTCCTTTCTGAAAATATGCTTTGTCAGTACAGTTATTAACTGTACCATCACCTGCTTTGACATTAACAGGTTCTTCGAGTATTTTAGGAAATATAATTTAGTTTTTCTAACAAACTTTTAATAAAAGAATAAAGGATATATTGTTGCCTCATCACCTCTCCCTTAACGTTACTAAACCCTTACTCCTTCATAAACGTTACCGTTCGTTCTAGTGAGTGGGTGATGGGAAATGCTTGCAGTTCACTCTCTCCAGGCATCTGAAACCGCAAGTCCTCTCCAGGGGGCATTCTCCTGCTCATATCGTCTGCTATTTCTAGTATCTTACTTATCGTCAACTTAGACTCAAAAGCTAGTCGGGTTTTTAGGTTACACCAAATACATTTCTCCATGAACTGCTCCACTATTGCATCTTCTGAACTGAAGAAACAGATTACATGACGTATTAGTGACGTATTGATGACGTATTGGTGGTCACGTATTAATGACGTATTAGTTGCTGCTCCACTATAGCATCTTCTGAACTGAACAATCAACAGTAAGAGTATAGGTACTTTATATATTAACTAGAAAACCCGTGGTCACATGAAGGATCAAGAAGCTAATAGTATTCAAGTTAAAAGCAAGTTTTGAACAATCCCAACCGAAGATACAGCCGATCAATATGTAAAACAGTCGACACAATATAATATATTGTGACAACAAAACCGATCATAATGTCGTTGCAAGAATCATTGCACGTGCACACTGCACATTGCACGTGCACACTGCACATTGCACGTGCACACTGCACACTGTACGTGCACACTGCACATTGCACGTGCACATACGTGCTCTCAATATACCTGTATCCATTATCGTACCCACAAAACATTGAATTCTCAATCAGTCTGTTAAGGAAGGCTTCATCTGACTCGCCTATTCTCGGCTCGGTTGCTAGGAATTTCATCCTCTCTACGATTTCATTCGAGTTTGGAACGAAGTTGTCTACTAAAATCTTCTTTGTGTCTTCATAGACATCTACTGTCCCTTTTCTGTGCTTGTCTCGTAGTTTTCTTGCCTCATCTCGTTTTATCTGTTCCTCTTCGCCTCTGGGATGACAGCTTTCAGAATTCAGAAAGGTATATTTCAGGCCATTTTGAGGATTTTTATTCAAAAATACAATTACGGTTATTTTTCATTCAATGGAAAACATATACTCGCCTCTCTAACAACACACATTAATTATAAGCTCTGTTTATTTGTACTAACTTGTAGATAGGGTATTCCCCTCTTTCTGCCAGTTTCTTAGTTCTTGCTATCTCATTCAGAAAAGGTCCCCCATGTATCATTAGAATGGAGTACTTTTTCTCAGGCTCATATACCTGATTACACTTGAAATACGATTCTGAAGTTTATAAAACGTTAAGTAAAATAACTGCTGCAATGTTAGTTCTGCGTTTCTTTATTATTCATTGTACACACTATTGTTATTGTATAATAAAACTAAAGTACAAACCTAGATCACGAAGCCATGATTGGAATTGCTCGAAAGAAGCGCGCTTCCTTAATTCCGGTACAATTCCATCTCCATCTTGTAGTTTGAACTGTTCTTCTAGTTCTGGAGTGTCGTCTGGGAATACTTCCTCCGTTGCCATGTCAACACATGTTTCATTGGCAACTTCTTGAACTTAACATCTTACTCAGTAAAATCACATTCAAGCTGTGGGAATATAGAGCTGATATATTGAAAAGTGTTGTAACTTTACTACATACTACTAGTGTCGAATATCTGATTCAAGAAACCATCTCCTACAAACCAAAACTACATGTGTTCTACTACAGAACAAGCTGAAAACACGCTGAGTAAACGAGCTGTAAAGCTGCACTCACGAAAGCAATAAGTTCTTTAACCACTCATTTGCCAGAAATGGAGAGCTGTATTTGGTATACAGGTCACGTGACCAGGAAACCGATCTCCTTATATGGGCATCACGTGGCCACTGCACTCCTTATATGGGCATCACGTGGGGGTATCATGTGGGGATATATCCTGTCTGGATCAACTTTATGGTTAAACTCTAAATTACTTCAACTAATCTCTGCTATACATCCATATTATATATATAGCCATGTTACTTACAGTCTACTACTAATCATGTAGCTAATTGTTTGCTTATTAAGCTTGTGTTTATATACACTTTAACGCAATAAATAAGGGACATTATGATAATTACTAATTATATATCCTGCTAGGATCATGTCTGAGAGTGTTCTCTCTTACTAATAATATATCCTGCTAGGATCATGTCTGAGAGTGTTCTCTCTTACTAATTATATATCCTGCTAGGATCATGTCTGAGAGTGTTCTCTCTTACTAATTATATATCCTGCTAGGATCATGTCTGAGAGTGTTCTCTCTGACGATGACGTCATCATAGACCACGACCCCCAGGAACACCCCCCAGTCCTAAGTAACAAGAACCCATACTTACTCTCCACTGTTGTGTCTTACGGTGAGGGCTATATTATATCGTTATTGTAATCTCTTAGAGTTGCACTACTAGTCCGGCTATATTATATCGTTATTATAATCTCTTAGAGAGGGGCTACTAGTCCGGCTATATTATATCGTTATTATAATCTCTTAGAGTTGCACTACTAGTCCGGCTATATTATATCGTTATTATAATCTCTTAGAGAGGGGCTACTAGTCCGGCTATATTATATCGTTATTATAATCTCTTAGAGTTGCACTACTAGTCCGGCTATATTATATCGTTATTATAATCTCTTAGAGAGGGGCTACTAGTCCGGCTATATTATATCGTTATTATAATCTCTTAGAGAGGGGCTACTAGTCCGGCTATATTATATCGTTATTGTAATCTCTTAGAGTTGCAAACATAACTTCTTATTTCTAGGCTCAGTTAGGATTAAAGTTGATTAAATTATAAACTGCTGTAAAGATTTCCACAAGTTGTAACTAACCTGTAAGGTAACCAGGTAACCAGGTAACCAGGTAACCAGGTAACCAGGTAACCAGGTAACCAGGTAACCAGGTAACCAGGTAACCAGGTAACTAACCTGATTTTTCAGTTTGGTCGGTGTTTGAAACACACGGTTACGTTATCCTTATTGGAGCTATTGTAACTTATTATGTGTATCAGAAACTAGTGGAATACCTCGAACAGAAGGTCCAGAGCAAAAGGGATGGTGTCCAATCTAACTTAAGTAAGTGTACACCTTCTCAAAGTCCAATGTGTGCTTCAGTTTCAGTTACATCAAAATAATGAATATTAGAGCGAATTCTCGTATCCTAGATTGTAACCTGACTATAATGATCTAATGCCCAGGCCCGGAAGAACAGATGAATAGGTTAGAAGCTATGAGGAGAGCTCGTGAGAAGCTACAAGCTGAGGTAGACGTAGCTGCTGCTATTGAGGCTGAGAAGATTAGAGAGGTATATTTAGTTAAACACTTTTACTTTTTATTAATTTACTAAGCTGAGGTAGACGTAGCTGCTGCTATAGAGGCTGAGAAGATTAGAGATGTATATTTAGTTAAACACATTTACTTTTTATAATAAGTTACTAAGTTGAGGTGGACGCAGCTGCTGCTATAGAGGCTGAGAAGATTAGAGAGGTATATTTAGTTAAACACATTTACTTTTTATAATAATTTACTAAGCTGAGGTAGACGTAGCTGCTGCTATTGAGGCTGAGAAGATTAGAGAGGTATATTTAGTTAAACACTTTTACTTTTTATTAATTTACTAAGCTGAGGTTGACGTAGCTGCTGCTATAGAGGCTGAGAAGATTAGAGATGTATATTTAGTTAAACACATTTACTTTTTATAATAAGTTACTAAGTTGAGGTGGACGCAGCTGCTGCTATAGAGGCTGAGCAGATTAGAGAGGTATATTTAGTTAAACACATTTACTTTTTATAATAATTTACTAAGCTGAGGTGGACGCAGCTGCTGCTATAGAGGCTGAGAAGATTAGAGAGGTATATTTAGTTAAACACTTTTACTTTTTATTAATTTACTAAGTTGAGGTGGACGCAGCTGCTGCTATAGAGGCTGAGCAGATTAGAGAGGTATATTTAGTTAAACACATTTACTTTATATAATAATTTACTAAGTTAGTTAAACACTTTTACTTTTTATAATAATTTACTAAGTTGAGGTGGACGCAGCTGCTGCTATAGAGGCTGAGAAGATTAGAGAGGTATATTTAGTTAAACACATTTACTTTATATAATAATTTACTAAGTTGAGGTGGACGCAGCTGCTGCTATTGAGGCTGAGAAGATTAGAGAGGTATATTTAGTTAAACACATTTACTTTATATAATAATTTACTAAGTTAGATAAACTACTTTTTATACTATTTACTAAGTTAAGCTCGCTTACTTTTAACGATGTTAACTAAGTTGAATAAACTACATTTAGCCTCGTTCATTACCTAGTTAACAACAGCGCTAACTCCTTCAGCGAGAAGAGCAACAGAGGCAGGATAAGATAGAGGATTGGGAGAGACACAAGAAAGGAGGGGGGTACAGAAGTAAACTTAGTAATGAGCCTGCTAAGAAGAAGTCGCTCAAACTGGACAGTTCTAATCCTCTCATGGGTCATGGAACTAGTGGTGGTAAGTTATAGTGGGGGGGGGGGGGGGGGGGGCTAGTGATGGTAAGTTATAGTGGGGGGGGGGGCTAGTGGTGGTAAGTTATAGTGGGGGGGGGGGGGGGGGGCTAGAGGTGGTAAGTTATAGTGTGGGGGGGGGGGGGCTAGTGGTGATAAGTTATAGTGGGGGGGGGGTAGTGGTGATAAGTTATAGTGGGGGGGGACTAGTGGTGGTAAGTTATAGTGGGGGGGGGGGGGGCTAGAGGTGGTAAGTTATAGTGGGGGGGGGGGGCTAGTGGTGGTAAGTTATAGTGGGGGGGGGGGGCTAGTGTTGGTAAGTTATAGAGGGGGGGGGGCTAGAGGTGGTAAGTTATAGTGGGGGGGGGGGCTAGTGGTGGTAAGTTATAGTGGGGGGGGGGGGGGGCTAGTGGTGGTAAGTTATAGTGGGGGGGGGGGGGGCTAGTGGTGGTAAGTTATAGTGGGGGGGGGCTAGAGGTGGTAAGTTTATGTAAGTTATGTGGGGGGGGGTAGTGGTGATAAGTTATAGTGGGGGGGGGGGTTGTAGTGTGATAAAGTTTAGTGGGGGGGGGAGATAGTGGTGGTAAGTTATAGTGGGGGGGGTAGAGGTGGTAAGTTATAGTGGGGGGGGGGGGGGGGGTAGAGGTGGTAAAGTTATAGTGTGGGGGGGATAGTGGTGATAAGTTATAGTGGGGGGGGGTGGTAGTGGTGATATGTTATATTGGTGGGGGGGATAGTGGTGGTAGTTATAGTGGGGGGGGGGGGTAGTGGTGGTAAGTTATAGTGGGGGGGGGGGCTAAGAGGTGGTGTACGTTATAGTGTGGGGGGGCGGGGGGCCTAGTGGTGGAAGTTATAGTGGGGGGGGGGCTAGTGGTGATCGTTATAGTGGGGGGGGGGTTAGTGGTGGATAAGTTATAGTGGGGGGGGGAATAGTGGTGGTAGAGTTATTGTTGGGGGGGGGGGCTTGTGGTGGTATGTTATAGTGGGGGATAGGGGTGGTAAGTATAAGTTATAGTGTGGGGGGGGCCGGGCCGGGGGGCTGTGGTTAGGTAAGTTATAGTGGGGGGGGGCTAGATGGTGATAAGTTATAGTGGTGGGGGGGGTGTGGTGATAAGTTATAGTGGGGGGGGGGGGAGTGGTCTTGTGTTGGTAAGTTATAGTTGGGGGGGGGGCTAGAGGTGGTAAGTTATATAGTGGGGGGGGGGCGGGGGGGTAGTGGTGGTAAGTTATAGTGGGGGGGGGCTAGTTGTTGGTAAGTTATAGAAGAGGGGGGGGGGGCTAGAGGTGTAAGTTTATAGTGGGGGGGGGGCTAGTGGTGTTTATGTTATAGTGGGGGGGGGGGGGCTAGAGGGTGGTAGTTATTGTGGGGTGGGGGGGGCCGGGGGGGGGGGCCCTGGTGGTGGTAGTTATAGTGGGGGGGGGGGTAGTGTTGGTAGTTATAGTGGGGGGGCTAGTGGTGGGAAAGTTTATAGTGGGGGGGGCTAGTGGTGGTAAGTTATAGTGGGGGGGTAGTGTTGTAAGTTATAGTGGGGGGGGGGGGGGGGGGTTTGGAGGTAAGTTTAGTGGGGGGGGGGCGGGCTAGTGGTGGTAAGTTATAGTTGGGGGTGGGGCTAGTGGTGGTAAGTTATCAGTGGGGGGGGGGGGGGGGGGTTGTGGTGGTAAAAGTTATAGTGGGGGGGGTAGTGTTGTTGGTGGTCGGGGCTATTGGAGCTAAGGTGGGGGGGGGAGAAGAGAGAAAGAGAGGGGGTTCGTCTAGTCAGTAGTTCATTGTTTTTTCTGATGGGGGGGGGGCCTGGGGGTAGTGTGGTAAGTTATAGTGGAGGGGGGTAGTGTGTGATAAGTTTTAGTGGGGGGGGGGGTAGTGTGTAAGTTATGTGGGGGGGGAACTAGTGGTGGTAGTTATAGTGGGGGGGGGGGGGGCGGGGGGCCTCCAGTGGTGGTAAGTTATAGTGGGGGGGGGGGTAGTGTTGTAAGTTATAGTGGGGGGGGGGGGGGGCTAGTGTGGTAAGTTATAGTGGGGGGGGGGGGGTACGTGTTGGTAAGGTTATAGGTGGGGAGGGGGGGTGTAGTGTGGTATGTTATTGTGGGGGGGGGCTAGTTGGTGGTAAGTTATAGGCGGGGGGGCTAGTGGTGGGAAGTTATGTTGGGGGGGGTGGTTGGTGGTATGTTATAGTGGGGGGGGGCGGGGGGGCGAGTGGTGGTTAAGTTAGTGGGTGGGGGTAGTGGTGGTAAGTTATAGTGGGAGGGGGGGGCTAGTGGTGGTAAGTTATAGTGGGGGGGGCTTTAGTGTGGTGGTGGTCGTAGGGCTATGGAGCTTGGGGGGGGGGGGGAGAAAGAGAGGGGGTTCCTTCCTCAGCTCAGTAGTTCATTTTTCTTCTATATTTACTCTGTCCTACATCCCTTACAATATTGTCCACTGTTACCACCTCTCCTCAGGTGGAGTCCGTCTACAGAACTAATTGAGTCGTGGTGGTGTGGTGGTGGGTGAGGTTAGTGAACCTCTGTTATCTAGTCCACACATTCTAGTCGTTCCATGCACTGACCTCTCCTCTCCTCCTCTTATCCACATAAAGAACAGTGTACAGACTAGATGGAACTGGGGAGATGGAGTACAGTGTAAATATTGACGTTCAGCTTAATTCTTAATAAGAAGTTGTGGATGATAAAGACTGGGATTGTGTCTTGAGTGTTTATTGACTGTTATTTCTGCATGAAATAGCCAATTGTAGCCTTTTTTAGAACTTTCGCGTATTTGAATATTTCGCTGTTAGTTTAATCAAATTAGCAATTTTAAAGAATATTTACGATTAAATGACCAAACTGGCCAAAATAAGTGCCAGCTTACGCTGTACGAAAATACTGCATTGATTGTTTATTGAAACATTTCAGTGCTTAGTGATGTAAGTTTTAAAACTTTTTACTAAAATTGATAGTTTTTACTTCTGTTGAAACAGAATAATAAATAGTATTTATATGGGATATTACGTAATTTACTTTAGGTACTTTAGGTAATTTGAGTTAATTTGTTCAGAAATGTCGTTCTTATTAAATTTCAATGTGTAAATATTCAACTGCTGATTGCATACATCGTTTCGTATTCATTGTTTGATCGCTTCAAATATTAATTAATTTTATATCAGGATCTTGGTTACTGTGAAATGAATGATCTATTGGAAATCTATTGCACATCCTTAATATATAGAGAATACAAAAGAACAACCTAATATTAATCTCAATTAAGGTAGTCTATTATCTTCATTATTAGGAGCAGTGAAAATGTACCAATTGTGCTGGCAGTATGTTATCTGGCGAGAGAAAAAGATGGCATGGTGGGGCTACTTTTTGGGGGCGGGGGGGGGCACTTACTGTCCTTCTCTTTATGTAGTCCAGGTAATTAACATTAGTTAAACTAATGTGTACTTACAATTTTACTTAGCAAGTAATTCAGTAATTTCATCTGTTAAATGAAACACTGAATGTTATTATAAACACCACACTCCCCCAGTTATTATAAAACACACTCCACCAGTTATATAAACACCCACTTCCCACGTTATTTATAACACTCACACTTCCCCAGTTATTATAAACACCACACTTCCCCAGTTATTATAAACACACACTCAGGTATTCTAACACCACAACACTCCCCAGGTATTATAAACACCACACTCCCAGGTATTATAACCACCACACCCCAGGTATTATAAACACCACACTCCCCAGGTATTATAAACACACAACCCAGATATTATAAAACACAACTCCCGGTATTATCAACACCACACTACCCAGATTTATAAAACCACACTTACCCCAGGTATTATAAACACCAACATCCCCAGGTATTATAAAACACCACACTCCCCAGGTATTATAAACACACATCCCCAGGTATTATAAACACACACTCCCCAGGTATTATAAAACCACCACATCCCAGGTATTAAAAACACCACACTCCCCAGGTCGTATAAACACACACTCCCCAGGTATTATAAACACACACTTCCCAGGTATTATAAAACCACCTCAGGTTTATTAAAACTCACTCCCCCAGGTATTATAAACACACACTCTGGTATTATAAAACCAACTCAGGTATTATAAAACAACACTCCCCGGTATTATAACACACACTCCCAGGTATTTTAAACACCACACTCCCCAGGTAAATAAACACACACTTCCCCAGGTATTATAAAAACCAACACTCCCCATGGTATATAAACACCACCTACCAAGGTATTATAAAACACACACTCCCAGGTATTATAAACACCACACTCACTTGGTATTTATAAAACCACACTCCCAAGCGTATTATAAAACACCACACTCCCAGGTATTATATACACCAATCCCCAGTATTATAAACACCACATCCACAGGTCTTATAAACACCACACTCCCAGGTATTATAACACCACCACTCCAGGTTATTATAAACACACACTTCCCCGGTATTATAAAACAACTCCCCTATTTATACACACCACCACTCCCAGGTATTATAAAACCACACTCCCCAGGTATTTATAAACACCACACTCCCAGGTATTATAAACACCACACTCCGGTATTATAAACACCACACTCACCAGGTGGTAATGTGTTGAGTGTGTCGTGCGATCTGCGGCATGAGAGTGTGAGACACATTCCGAATATATCTCGCTCTATGCAGGCGCTTGTCACAACACTTCAGGTATTATAAACCACCCACACTCCCAGGTATTTATAAACATCACACTCCCAGGTATAATAAACACACACTCCCCTGGTCTTATAAACACCACAACCCAGGTATTCGAAGAACACCCCCGCCTGGAAAGAGGGAAACATTAAAGTGGAGATGAGTGGATGTGTTAAACCGTTAAGTTGTTCATCGAACGATGACGAAAAGTGCAGGCAGCCAAGTTTATACGGTATTGGACGTTAGTTACCATAGTTACACTACTAGTCTACCTAGTTACGATGATGTTAGTTCTCTCTTCTTCCTCCTTTTTAATGATGTTTATAATCTTTATAATCTTTCTTTTTTTCTTTAATCTACATACTAGCTAACGTGAATAGCTTTGTGATTGTTTTGCCGTTTTCTGCTAAATCGAACGTTTTCAAAACTTTAGTCACATTTTTGCCAATTACGGCATTTAAGGGGTCTATTGTTTAGAAATGGAAAAAACTCGTCTGGAAATAGACATTCTGTGACATGTAGAATTGTCCACAGTCAGTGGACTATTGTTCTTCAAATCTGAGAAACTTGAGATGGAACATGATATTGATAACTCAAGTCAGTGCTGTACTAGTTTCCATCGTTACCAGTGAAAGTTTCCAATAGAGGTACTTTGATTATTCAGACAGACAAAACTCCGTTTTGTATTTGCTTGTGGCGTCAATTGTGACGTCAATCACATGCTTGGGGAGGCGGCTAACTGTTAATTGCTTATATTTAGGGCGACAGTTACTTTACGTACGTCTAAATTAACAGTGGATACAAAACCACTGCAAGGAGGCAAAGGGTCTGATAGGGTGAGAAAAAACATTTCGTATTACTCTTAATATGTATTATATGTATGTAATAGAGAAATATGTTTTAAACAACCCGTACTCTCAGATTATATCTGTTTTCTGAAATCTGAACTACTGATCCATCAGTATTTAACTCGAACTCTGCTCTCAGTATCTTAACTCTGAACTACTCATCAGTATCTTAACTCGAATCTACTGACTCAGTATCTTAACTCGAACTCCTGCATCAGTCTTAACTCGAACTACTGCGCCAGTTTAATCATTCACGAAAGCTCGCGCTATTCAGTATCTTAACTCGAATACTGCTCTCAGTATTTAACTCGAACTACTGCATGAGTGCACTCAGTATCTTAATCGAACTACTTTCACTCAGTATTTACTCGAACGACTGAACTCAGTATCTTAACCGAACTACTGCACTCAGTATCTTAACGCGAACTACTGCACTCAGTATCTTAACTCGAACTACTGCACTCAGTATCTTAACTCGAATACTGCACCTTCCGAATCTTAACTCGAATACTGCACTCAGTATTTAACTGAAACTACTGCTCTCAGTTCTTAACTCGAACTACTTGCACTCTGTATCTTAACTCGAACGACTTCACTCAGTTATCTTAACTCGAACTACTGCACTCAGTATCTTAACTCGAACTACTGCACCGTATCTTAAACTCGAATACTGACTCAGTTCTTAACTCGAATACTGCACTCAGTATCTTAACTCGAACTACTTGCACTCAGTATCTTAACCTCGATTATGCACTCTGTATCTTAATCTCGAAACTATGACTCAGTATCTTAACTCGAGCTACTGCACTAGTATCTTAACTCGAACTACTGCTCTCAGTATTCTTAACTCGAACTACTGCATCAGTTTCTTAACTCGAACTATTCACTCAGTATCTTAACTCGAACTACTGTCATCAGTTTCTTAACTCGAACTTCTGCACTCAGTATCTTAACTCGAACTACTGCACTCAGTATCTTAAACTCGAACTACTGCACTCAGTATCTTAACTGAACTACTGCACCAGTATCTTAATCTCGAACTACTGCACTCAGTATTTTTACCGAATACTACTGCACTCAGTATCTTTACTCGAACTACTGCACTCAGTATCTTAACTCGAACTACTCCACTCAGTATCTTAACATCTTATTTTTACTTAACTTTAAAACCTGCAAGCCATGTTCTCGGAAACAGTGCAAGGTTGAAACGCATATTTCTGAATACTGCTCAGTACGTGGCTTGGTGGTTTGAATTGACGAGCTGTAAATTAGCTTACATCATGTAGTACTAGGTCTACTGGTTCTTACGTTTCTTATCAAGTTGAAATCGAGCGCTTTTCTTAAGTTCAGTGGGATTATTTGAGCCACATATTATAAACAATCATGTTCAGATCTAATGTAACAAGTGTCACCTCAGCTACTAATTCCCCCGATGTGAATATTGTTTAGAGATTCCACTGAAATTTAATCAAATCACTGAACCGTCTGATTACTCCTCTGAATATTGAATCTTTTGTTGTCTGTTCACCGTATACCACCACCCGTAGCACCAACCACATACCATCAATGCAACCGTACCACCAATACTCAATACTCGTACTGATGTAACCATGGCAACAATACTCAATACTCGTACTGATGTAATGATTAACCTGGCAAAATCTCTCCTACGATCAACCCCCCAAAAAAACCCAGTAATATCTGATCATATTTCGTTCTGAAAATCTGATAATTATTTCAGTAATGAAGAAAGTAAAACACAAGTGTATTGAAAGAATGTCTAGTGGTACGGCTGATAAACTGGGGCTAACACGGGCGGTGCTGTGCAACGGTAAGTTTTAATGTCTAGTGGTACCGCTGATAAACTGGGGCTAACACGGGCGGTGCTGTGCAACGGTAAGTTTTAATGTCTAGTGGTACCGCTGATAAACTGGGCCTAACACGGGCGGTGCTGTGCAACGGTAAGTTTTAATGTCTAGTGGTACCGCTGATAAACTGGGCCTAACACGGGCGGTGCTGTGCAACGGTAAGTTTTAATGTCTAGTGTAAATTTGTTTATTAAAGCTACTTGTAAGTATATAAAGCCTACAGATAAGGAGTGTTACATAATGATATGATACCAGTAGTATTGATAATAATAGCGAATTTCGGCTTTCGTTTTGTCACGTTCTTTTCTTATCATTGACACTGATTAACATTCCTTTCAGATGACCTCGCTAAGAAATTAGAAGAATTCGAGAGAAATGCTAAGTTTTACAAGGGTGGGTTAAAACATTTACAGATCCTTAAATAATATCAAGTCACTGAACGAATCCAATGAATCTACAAGACTAAATGAATTTATCTGCAAGAAACAGACAACTCCATTAAATTAGTTGATTTATCTGCTCAATATTTACACTACCATTTGACAGAACTACTGATACAGCAGAGTGTCATAATTATTGGCGCTTTGGGTTTTGAGGTACATGAACACAAAATTCTGAAATTAAGAAAAAATTCAGACGATTGTCTACAAACCAGTTTTTTTGTAATTTCGATATTCAGAAGTAAAGTTATGACCCGTCGAAAAATATTGATTTCATCATAAAATACACATAAAATTTCAAACACGCCAATAATTCTGACACCCTGCTGTACACATGACCGACTATATGAAACTATTTGACTTTGACGAGGAACATGCAGAACTCTGCATGTAACCGTGGTAACTATTTGACTTGCAGACCTCTGCAGTCCTTACAAAGGGACTAAAAATACCTTTTAAAATGACCATATAAGGTCAATGACCTTATAAGGAGGTCAATAACCTTATATGGTCAATGATTTTATCTGAGAAACTGAACTTTCCCTTCTTCTTAGAGATGATTGTCAGGTCCCATTATCTTCTGCTGGATTTCAATGCAGTGTGTGGAGTTTACAAAGGTAACTTTATACTTTTATACCCCCCCCCCCCCCCCCCCCCCCCCCCCCGTTGCTTCACCTTTACAAAGGTAACTTTATACTTATTTTAACAGAATATTATACTTTACACACACTTTAACCATCGGCTCATGGAATTCCTATTTTAAGATAATAATATGTGGAGTATGATAACATGTTATCATTTTCAAATTCAGGAAAACGTCATGGGTATTCCTAAAATTTGTAGAATTCGGTTTACATCCAAAAAATGTTCTTTATCATGCTTTTTATCTTAAATTCTTTATCACAGTATCGCACAGAATCACACCTGCACTCTAATATTTATAACTTATTACATAATTTATGCACTGTATTACTTACAATAATTACATAATTTATTCTACCGGAATACCCAAATTATCACGTATTGACTCAGCAAGACAAATGTTGATGCTATGCTAAAGTGATAAGAATTATTACGCTCAACTAATTTCTAATTTAACGAATAGTCTATTAAATCTAGTCTATAAAGACAAACATTACACTCATCTAGTTCATGTAAACTACCTCCTGTAAGGGGTTGTACCCCACCCCCCTCTAACCATCATGTAAACTACCTATTGAAAGGGGTTGTACCCCACCCCCCTCTAACCATCATGTAAACTACCTCATGTAAGGGGTTGTACCCCACCCCCTCTAACCATCATGTAAACTACCTCCTGTAAGGGGTTGTACCCCACCCCCCCTCTAACCATCATGTAAACTACCTATTGAAAGGGGTTGTACCCCACCCCCCTCTAACCATCATGTAAACTACCTCCTGTAAGGGGTTGTACCCCACCCCCCCTCTAACCATCATGTAAACTACCTCCTGTAACTTAAATAATCAGCCACGAGTTTATCAGCTGATATCATAATTTAATTTGTTTTGACTTGCTGAATATTATCACTTGGTAATATATTAAGCTTGTTTCACCAAAATAACACTTATGTTGATGATTGATCCGCTCAGATGACTAATATGCTATATATTAATGAATTAGAGTGAATTGTAACCTGATGGAAACCTGTGTAACAGTCGTCAAGCACCAAAATTTTGTTGCTATGGCTGTAATTAATTAACACATAACTGGCGTCGCGCGCGCAAAATAGACTCCTTTTATACACATAATTATAGGGGAGTGGTCTATATTGCGAAGGAGCAGACTTTTGTCATCACCGTAGGACCGTCGGGCCACCTCATATATCCAAACCCGATTACTTATTCCCTACGATATTTTTGCCTTCGGCAAGAGCAGGGAAAAAAATGTATAAATTTATAAATAACGTAAAATATATCTATACTAGTGCAAATCAGATTCTTTCACGAGAACCGGAGGTCCTGTATGCTACAGAATCGTGATCTGAGTCTTATCTACTTATTTGTTAAAAAATATTCGCTAAATCAGATGTTACAATATAGTGCCCTTATCTCGATTCTCGGGCTTATCAGTATGATAATATGACTTTACCTAGAGTGTATATTAAATCGTTGTGATTTTGTATGTTGTTGTGTGAAATTGTGTCGTTGTGTAGTTTTGTGTGGTGATTTTTGCTATTTAGTTGTTTGTGAAGTTTTCGAAAATACTGTTGCACTGAACTTTGACTGAGGAAACGTGCTTGATGCTGATTTACCAGAGAAGCTTTTATAATTATTAAATAAAATGTGTACAGTTTTGTTTGGTAATGTGAAAATGTTTTAGGAAATGTATGGCGGGATGATAAGAGACAAAAATGCTTGATAGTTAAAGAATGTTCATCAGTTCATCTGATAACCTTAAGAAGATAAGCATTTTCGACCAATCAGATCATTTCTTCAAAAATCGATCGTGGTAGCAATCAAATGATGAATTTGGATGAGGAGTGAGGATGTACTGAAAAAGATATGAAAATAACTTGATGATATGCTTAATTTAAGGGCTTGACAGAATAGGTTGATTTGTATATAATTAATTCATTCATGGATTAGTGCTCAACTTCGGTGATATCTGAAAGGACTGTTAGGCTCATGGTGGTAGAGCCACGCACAGTTCCTGTGGCGTGGCAGTTCTGATCCACATAACTTGCCAACGCAGTTGACAAGTTCATTTGCAACAGCCCTTCTGACATATACATCGTGATGTAAATGGATGCCATGCTTATCATTGCGGTCCCATACGTAGTATGAATGAACCCGCTTGATAACGGCATGGGCATCATAAAATGTCAGATTGGGAATCACCCTGGCGAGATTCACCATACATAGATTAAAATCATCAATTTCTCTGTTCAACCAACCAATTCTAGTTAAAGACAAAGCACAAAAAACAAACTGTGTGCTTTTGTTGCTCTTACAGCTTTCGACAAGGCGGGGACAAAAGTTATCAGCCAGACTCTTGGCAGATTTTCCATACCGTGAAAGATCGTTTATGATTTCCCTTTAGTCAAAACTTTTCCTGGATATTCAGCTTCCAGTACTTCAATCTTGGATTGTGTCACTCACACCAACCTCACTGATAGGACAATGGTAAAACATTCAGCCAAAGCTGTGAAATTTGGATCAAGGAAACAGCAGAAAAGCTTTACTTAGAAATCTCCCAAATTGTCTGCGTCTGATGATTTCCGTTTATCAAAGCTTACTAGGGTATTCCAGCTTTTAGTGCCTCAATACTGTCAATAGTGTCTTGTACCATCCACAATGAACTCTAATTGGTCATTGAAGAAAAATTCAGCTAGAAGGGCCGGGGTCGTTCACTATATTACGTAATCAATTTTTGGCCAATTTTTAACCCCACCCCCCGTAATCAGTTTTACACGTCATAGCTATTGTGTCAAAAGTAATCATTTGGAAACCATTAGGATATTTTCATGATTCCCTCTATTACAAGATTACAAGTTACATAATTATAATACAACACTCCATCAAAGCATTCTCCGGATATTTAGCTTCCAGTTTCTCGATCATGGATAGTGTGACTCATGATGTTCTAATGAACTAGTAAAAAAAACCCTTAAATCCTATTTATAATGTTTTAAACTCGATCGATTGAAACCAGAGTTTTTTGTCGTTGTTGAACAATTAACTTATTCTCCATATATTACATTTTTTTAATTACTAGTTTCATTTGTGCCCACATATAGGGCCAGGGGCTTTGTGAAGTAAATAATTGCCTTGTTGACCATGTTTTTAAGATTAATTAAGTACAGGAGGTGACCGGGACATGATTTTAGGCCTGACCGGGACCGGGACCGGGATACAAAATGTGACTTGACCGGGACCGGGACCGGGACTGAGATTATCAATTTACCGTGACCGGGACCGGGACCGGGACCAATAATTTCTGGGATTTCTATCTTACCGGGACCGGGACAATCCAATTTTACCGGGATTTGACCGGGATGACCGGGATTTGACCGGGATGACCGGGACCAAAACTGGTATTCTCATATTGAAACAATTTGAATAAGTAATAACTAGAATATTAAATTAGAAAAAACTTTTAAAAAACCGTCAATATGGGGCATGGGCCTAATGTACTACACCAATAATGTTCATGTACTGATTACTCAAGTTCACCCTCATTCCTCATTCCTCAATCAATGATCCCTCAAATTATTCAACAGTTTCATTCTCCAATTCCAATTGACAATTTGGCGTAGCCCGAGTTGAAAACTTGATGTTAGTTTGCACTTATGAGTTATATAACGATATTAGTTACCTAAACTTGTTTAGCAATTTTAAACATTGTTTTATTTGGCTCAGAGGTTGTTTAAAGATGAAATTCACAATGAATGAAAGTAAAAACTTAAAATCACAGTGAATGAAATTATGTAAAAGATCCCGGTCAAAATCCCGGCAAATTTGAGTGATTGACCGGGACCGGGACCGGGACCAAGAATCCTGAATTAACCGGGACCGGGACCGGGATCATAAATCAGCATTTGACCGGGACCGGGACCGGGACCGGGATGAAAAATGTGACTTGACCCGGTTGACCGGGATAGCTCAAAATTGTCAATCCCGGTACCGGGATTCCCGGTCACCTCCTGATTAAGTAATTATAATGATATAACACATGTTTGACACAAGTTAATTGAACTGAAACTACATATTTCAAGGGATACGGTACAAAATAAATTCAAGATGAAAATCAAATGTCTGAGAGATCCTAAATCACTAAGTTGAAAGGTGGTCGAATGATCTTCTTATCTAAGTTTTCTGTATCCTCAGTCCTCACTTTAAACACTAGTCAGTCTTCTCCTTACTAGTCACCTGAATAATTGAATATGATTGGTGAACTGAGGGTTATTATGATTTTCTAGTTGATTAAGGGTAGAATGAAGTCAATTGTTTGTCACACCAACTGTAAAGCCTCACTTTAACGTTTACAGCCACAATTACACAAATATAATGTTCATTATTATTCTTCTGATACAAATTATCAATATAAATGCTTAACACTTTCTTGCTACAGTAAAACCCTGATCTACTAATACGCGTACGGTAAATCCAGGTTTGCGGTAAATCAGGGTTTTGTTTGTTTACGATATGTGTATGTTTAACCCTATTTGGGGAAAGGAAATGACCGCAGTAAATCGTGGTTTGCAGTAAATCGGGGTTTTCAAATCATCTCAAAAAGAGATTAATGAATATGGCCCCACCTCCCCAATCGTAATAAAGTTGAGAATAATAATAATTTACTTACGCTTGAAATTATCAAATCCTCCGGTAATATCCTCTCGCTTTGCTTGGATTACTTTTGAGAGTTCGAACTCTTGAATCTGCATCTCTATACTGTTTGCCACTACCTCTTTAAAAATACCCTCTTCAGGGCAAGTACAGTCTAAGAGAAAGGAGCTTTAAATAAAAGTCTTAAATTAGGAACAGCTGCAGTTAAGCAGTGAAAAAAAACGTGTTCGTTAATTTTGAATATTTAGATGGTCCTTTGAAGTGTGTTACATAAAATCCATTGATTCATTGCCCTACTTTTGACCTTGCCTGTTATAACCCCTATAACCTGAGCTTACCGTCCACACTTTTGTGAGACCATGTCAAAACGTAAGGAATTTCAATTCTGTTCTTTAGCATCACAGCATCGCATATAACCCTCTTCCTTGGTGGGGCAGTGCATCCAAACTCAACTGACATCGTCTTTGTTACAGTCCTATCTTGACCTGCAAGATTATATTGATATATTAATATTATCAATATATTATATTATGATTATGTCTATGACATGACTGTATTGTGCAAATAATGACGAATACACCTAAACCACTGAGCAATTACAAGATGCAAGCTGACATTCGATTGAATGCCAAGAAACCTTAAACAGAATTAACAACCGAGCATAATAATTGTACTATATATTCTGCTGTTACCTGTGCTATACACATATGATGCACTGATCTCTAACGAAATGTCAGCAGAAGTTATGAAAGGAATTCCAACTTCAAATGAAGTTCCAAATGAGACTGAGGCACCAGCAGTGTGAGTAAAAGATATTGACTCCGACACCTCGAAGGTTAAAGTTATCGGAGCGACCAAATCTCTGCTGCCACCATTCTCAAGTTCTCTGCGGCTGAAATTATTAACTCATCAACAGAGTTAGTGATGAATGAACAATTGAAAGGCCAGGATCAAAATAACTAGTTTTGACTACTTTGTATTGCCGGGGGGCATACAACGGTCATTAATGTCAGTATTATAGAATTTTGCTGAAATATACATATACATTAATGTACATTAATGCCCATTTATGCCCTTTAATGCACATAAATGACCAAGAACTACTACAAAATTTGTTACCTATGTTAGCTGGATCAAAAGTACGAAGGAGATTATATCATTTATAAGCACTATTTCTATGGGGCTGGTGACATTTTAGTTTTGACATTTTTTCAGCGCTTTTAGACAAATCATAGACGCTTTTTAACATTTTTTGGCACTTTTCTGGCACTTTTCTGGCGCTTTTTTGGACATTTTTGGACGCTTTTTTGGCGCTTTTTGGACGCTTTTTGGGACATTTTTTGGCGCTTTTTGACGCTTTTTGAGAACTTTTTGACGCTTTTTGAGAACATAATCACATGTAATTACGGGAATTACACACTCTACACTCATATTTGATATTATATTATACAGTGTGCATTTTCATAGTATTCTTATTCGGCAAATTGCAATCAAGTTTATTACTATAGTAAATAATGAGGGGGGATCATGTTTTTTGTCCGTTCGGTACCCTATATTTTCAAACGGACAAAAATTAGGGCGGACAAAAACAGACAAAAACGAACAAAAAATGGAAATAACATTTAGAATTTAGATGCTTCCTCCTCCTCAGCTCCTCCTCCCCCTCCCCTCCTCCACCTCCTCCTCCTCCCCCTCATCAGTCCTCCTCAGTCCTCCTCCTCCTCCTCCTCCTCCTCATCCTCCTCCTCAGTCCTCCTCAGTCCCTCTCCTTCTCAGTCCTCCTCCTCCGTCCTCCCCCAGTCCTCCTCCTCCTCCTCTTCCTTAGTCCTCCTTCCTCCTCCCTCCTCCTCAGTCCTCCTCCTCCTCCTTTTTCTCCTCCTCCTTATTCTCCTCCTCCTTCTCAGTCCTCCTCCTCCTCCTCAGTCCTCCTCCTCCTCCTCATCATCAGTCCTCCTCCTGATCCTCCTCCTTATCAGTCCTCCTCCTGATCCTCCTCTTAGTCCTGCTCCTCCTCTTCCTCAGTCTTCCTCCTCTTCAGTCCTCCTCCTCATCCTCCTCCTCCTCAGTCCTCTTCCTCAGTCCTCCTCCTCAGTCCTCCTCCTCCTTCTCCTCCTCTTCCTCACTAGTCCTCCTCCCCCCTATCAAGATTCTAAAAAAAGTGCGATGAGATTGGATTTTGAGACTAAAAGTGCGATTTTCACGTGTCACGTGCAGTGGCGAAATGTACTCCCCCCCCCCCCCCCCCCCCCCCCCCCCCTACCCAGCCTGCAAGATTTCTTGCCCCACAAATTATTCTCTATTTAAAAAGATTTCAGATTTCGCGAGTCCCTTTGTGAGCGAAATTGTAAGTATGTCGCTTTATGTCGCTCGAAAATTTACGTGCGTATTTTTATGAAGTATATAGAGTTACATATTATAAATCTGATATGCCCATTGTAGCACAATGGTATAGAGCGCGATCGCTTAGCAGTTGACTCCGGTTCGAACCTCGTAAACGGTCATTTTTTTGGCAATTATTAATTATTTTACTAAAATTATCATCAGAGCACCTTGTAATATACTTTATCCGATAAATTATACTGTTCGTACTTCAGCTAGAGAAGACTGGCATTTAAGGATTTGTCCGGGGAAGGCCTCGTTCGCACTAGAACATGTCAATTGTCAAATTATGGTAAACGGATTTATCTGGTAATGTTTGTTTTGTTTTAAGGCTAGAATTTAGAATGGAATCAATGTGATGAGGATCCAGAGTTAATTACCTGTTAGGATTAATAAGTCAGTTCTACAGTTGAAGAGACCCTTTCTCAAACTTTTAATGAAGAAATATTCACTATGCCTAATAGGCATTGCCTATGGCAGTATTAAGAATACTCTGAGAAAGATTGAGTCGACTTTAGCCAGGAACAGTACCTTGAGATTTCGACCATTACCAGACCTCCTTTAATGGTAACCATGGTAACTATAGTAACCACTGTTAATCTTGATCTTATAAACCGATTAATATCGACAACAACTAGTATCCTTTAAGACTTAGACAGTACAGAAAAGTAAGCCGTCAGAGTAACACAACCAGTAATAATTCAAAACAATCAATACCAAAAGTACAATGACCATAAAAAGTCGGCTTGATGATAAAGACGAAGGGACCAGCAAGATGAGGAATATTATTATGAAAATGTAAGCGCGCGACCGGATATGTAGTGCTGAAAGAGGGTGCCGAAATCTCGTGGTTAAACTCGCGATATTGGGGTGAGATTTATACTAAACTCGTCAAAATCTCGCACTAATTGCGCGCGGCAAAGTTGTTATACTTTAACCACGTGATCTCACACCGCACTAAGTTCCGAATTTACAAAGTCTTAAGCAAATTTTTGTGTCGCTTAAGGGGGGGGGTCAATGGGTATTTTTTTGTGAAACTTGATTTCGAGATAGTAGTTGACCAACAAACTAGGACCAGTGACCGAACTTTTGAGGGGGTCCCGGACCCCAACCGCCAAACGGTGCGCGCAGGGCAGCCACGCCCATATTTGGTCCAAATTAGGCCCAATTTAGCCAAATACCCTGAACATGCCCAAAACCCAGGTTTATGGTGCTCTACTTGTAGCTAGTGGTCTCCTGAACTCGTATATGAAATTTCATCAAGATTGGACAAAAAATGACTGAGTTATGAGCCAAAAACCATATGCCCATATTTGGGCATACGCACCAAATTTGGTAGATTTCGTCCCATAAATTGGTCAAATATCAATATTTTTGGATGAGACTTACTTTATATGAAAGGTAAGCCTAAACTACATATTCTCTGTAAGTTATAGCTTTATATCTGTTTAAATGTGGATACTAAGGCGAAAAAACCACAAAAAATGAACTAAATTGCCCATATCTCGGTTCGCGATATTCGCGGAATTGATCTCACCAAAATTGTAACAACTCAATCAGTTTTCAAAATTTTTGCATGAAATTTTTGAAATCGACTCGAAATCGCATTTCGACCTTATTTTAAGAACGGATTTTTGATTTAGGCCTCAAAAAAAATTTGGCGGCCAAATTCTGAATTTCTGTAATATAATTTTGGAATTTGGCCGCCAAATTTTTTTTGAGGCCTAAATCAAAAATCCGTTCTTAAAATAAGGTCGAAATGCGATTTCGAGTCGATTCCAAAAATTTCATGCAAAAATTTTGAAAACTGATTGAGTTGTTACAATTTTGGTGAGATCAATTCCGCGAATATCGCGAACCGAGATATGGGCAATTTAGTTCATTTTTTGTGGTTTTTTCGCCTTAGTATCCACATTTAAACAGATATAAAGCTATAAATTACAGAGAATATGTAGTTTAGGCTTACCTTTCATATAAAGTAAGTTTCATTCAAAAATATTGATATTTGACCAATTTATGGGACGAAATCTACCAAATTTGGTGCGTATGCCCAAATATGGGCATATGGTTTTTGGCTCATAACTCAGTCATTTTTTGTCCAATCTTGATGAAATTTCATATACGAGTTCAGGAGACCACTAGCTACAAGTAGAGCACCATAAACCTGGGTTTGGGGCATGTACAGGGTATTTGGCTAAATTGGGCCTAATTTGGACCAAATATGGGCGTGGCTGCCCTGCGCGCACCGTTTGGCGGTTGGGGTCCGGGACCCCCTCAAAAGTTCGGTCACTGGTCCTAGTTTGTTGGTCAACTGCTATCTCGAAATCAAGTTTCACAAAAAAATACCCATTGGCCCCCCCCCTTAAATCTTTTAAATTACATTTTTCTATTTTCTCACACATTCTTTTGTTAATTTTTTTCTATGTTTATTTTAAGATTTTGTGCGATGAGCCTGTCTCGCAATCTCACATGAATCTTGACCTGGGCCTCCTCCTCCTCATCATCAGTGCTCCTCCTCCTCCTTCAAGTAGGGCGGACAAAAACGGACAAAAAATGGAAATAACATTCAGTTGCTTCCTCCTCCTCCTCCCTCAGTCCTCCCTCAGTCCTCCTCCTCCTCATCCTCTGCCTTCCTCCTCATCAGTCCTCCTCCTCAGTCCTCCTCCTCCTCTTCCTCAAAATCGTCCTCGTCCTCTATAGTCTTCATCGTCCTCCTCCTCCTAGTCCTCATCAGTCCTCGTCCTCCTCATCCTCCCCCTCCTCCTCCTCAGTCCTCCTCAGTCCTCCTCAGTCCTCCTCAGTCCTCAGTCCTCCTCCTCCTGATCCTCCTGATCCTCCTCCTCCTCCTCCTCCTCCTCCTCCTGATCCTCCTCCTCCTCCTCCTCCTCAGTCCTCCTCCTCAGTCCTCCTCCTTATTCTCCTCCTCCTCCTCATCATCAGTCCTCCTCCTCCTCCTTCAAGTAGGGCGGACCAAAACGGACAAAAAATGGAAATAACATTTAGATGCTTCCTCCTCCTCCTCCTCCCTCTACTCCTCCACCTCCTCAGTCCTCCCTCAGTCCTCCTCCTCCTCCTCCTCCTCCTTCCTCCTCACCAGTCCTCCTCCTCAGTCCTCCTCCTCCTCGTCCTCAGTCCTCGTCCTCCTCATCCTCGTCCTCCTCCTCAGTCCTCCTCAGTCCTCCTCAGTCCTCCTCGTCCTCAGTCCTCGTCCTCCTCATCCTCGTCCTCCTCATCCTCGTCCTCGTCCTCCTCAATCCTCCTCCTCAGTCCACCTCCTCCTCCTTCTCCTCCTCCTTCTCAGTCTTTCTCCTCCTCCTCCGCAGTCCTCTTCAGTCATCCTTCTTCTCTTCTTACATCTCATCAGTCCTCCTCCTCCTCCTCGTCAGTCCTCCTCCTCATCATAATCAGTCCTCCTCCTTCTCCTTCAAGTAGGGCGGACAAAAATGGAAATAACATTTAGATGCTTCTTCCTCCTCCTCCCTCTCCACCTCCTCCTTTTCCTCCTCCTCCTCCTCCTCTTCAGTCCTCCTCCTCCTCCTCTCCCTCCTCTTCCTGAGTCCTCCTCCTCCTCCTCTTCCTTGCTCTTCATCAGTCATCCTCACCAGTTCTCCTCCTCATGTTGTAAAATAAGTATTACACGAAATTTTGAAAGGATTGCAAAAAAACCTGGTCATTAATGTCAGTATTATAGAATTTTGCTGAAATATACATATACATTAATGCACATTAATGCCCATTTATGCCCATTTATGCCCATTTATGCACATTAATGACCGTTGTATCCCCCCGTATTGCCATTACTATTTACTACTTACTTAACTGAATCAGGTTTATCTGGGTAAACTTTGCCAGCTCTAGTATCGTAGGTGATGTTGGTACCTTTGAAGTCATTACCATTGACGTTTGTGCAGTCGCTGACAAAATCTAAAAGAATTGGTTTTTCACTATCTCACTAACCACTGTATAATAGAATCTTGCTCAGTTTTTTAATAAAATTAAATAGTTTTATTTAAAGTAAGGTTATTCCTCACACACAGCTATTGACGAGGAAAGTTATCAGAAATATCATTGTATAGTTTGAACTCACCTTCTATTGCAGTAAGCCAAGCACTTCCATCACCATATTTGTTAAGAAGTATCTGATGTCCGCTCCACTCTCTCCAAATCCCATCAAAATGAATGGCTACCATGTCATAGTAGGCATCATCCCAGGAGTCAGACAGCACATGAAACTCTAGTTTCTTCAAAGTATCAAACAAGGTATTTCGACATGAGCCAAATTTGTCAATACTACTTGTTCTGTGTACGCTGTATTCTTCGTTTCGCTCTGGTGCGTCAATCGTTGCACGAACTGTTTCACAGCTCTTGTCTCCCTGTCGAACTCCAAATCTTATCTTTCCAGAGGTTGCTGCATAGCTTCTATCAGAAATAATGATACGGACTCCTTCAACATACTTTTCGGTACTTTCGGTGCAAAGTACTGCATTAAGCAGACTGCTTACCAATAAAACGAGAAGAATGGAAAATTTGGGTCTCATCCTGGATAGAAAAAAATATTTAAAAGTTAAAAAATTGATCGGCAAGTTTTTTGCCGACAGCTCTATGATGCAATTGTCTGCTGATTTGAAAATGGAATATCACGGAAAAACGTTTGATATTGATATTTAATAATAATAAATCAAACAAGTATCAAAATAATATACCATAATAGCAAAATAACAACAAAACATACGATATTTGAAGAATGACTCAGAATCGTAAAATATCAAATTTGCTCCTTCATCAAAACAAATTTTCAAAATTTAATTTGACAGAAAAATATTTTTTACAGACAAAATTTGTTTACAGAAAAGGGTAATTACTGGTAATCTTTTTTTGCTCTTATGAGTGGATCAATCATTTATTTTGAATTGTAGTTGACGAAATCAGGAGGTGACCGGGACATGATTTCAGGCCTGACCGGGACCGGGACCGGGACCGGGATACAAAATGTGACTTGACCGGGACCGGGACCGGGACTGAGATTATCAATTTACCGGGACCGGGACCGGGATGAAAAATGTGACTTGACCGGGACCGGGACCGGAACCGGAATAGCTCAAAATTGCCAATCCCGGTACCGGGATTCCCGGTACCGGGAATTCCGGTCGATTACTGGTTAATTCATGATCATAATTTATTGCTCAAAAGCTGTAAGGGGTTGTACCCCACCCCCCTCTAACCATCATGTAAACTACCTCCTGTAAGGGGTTGTACCCCACCCCCCTCTAACCATCATGTAAACTACCTCCTGTAAGGGGTTGTACCCCACCCCCCCTCTAACCATCATGTAAACTACCTCCTGTAAGGGGTTGTACCCCACCCCCCCTCTAACCCCCCTCTAACCCCCCCCTCTAACCCCCCTCTAACCCCCCCTCTAACCCCCCTCTAACCCCCCCTCTAACCCCCCCTCTAACCCCCCCCCTCTAACCCCCCCCCCCCTCTAACCCCCCTCCCTCCAGGAATGGGGGACCTGTTCTCACAAATAGCAGTACGTGAGAAGTGTGCTGCTAACCCCCCCTCTAACCCTCCTCTAACCCCCCCCCCCCTCTAACCCCCCCCCTCTAACCCCCCTCTAACCCCCCCCCCCTCTAACCCCCCCTCTAACCCCCCCCCTCTAACCCCCCTCTCTCCAGGAATGGGGGACCTATTCTCACAGATTGCAGTACGTGAGAAGTGTGCTGCTAACGAAGCGTTTACTATATTCGCAGACACACACAGAAACTACCACAAGGCTGGCACTGAGTTCCAGAAGAAAGCTGCACCTGTACGTACATTGTACATTGTTCATTGTACATTATACATTACACATTATACATTGTTCAATAAACTTTTATGTGTTCCAAAGGGGGGTTTTCGATTGTTTCTGGCAGTTTTGATGGTTCTCACTGACAACCTTCTCTGAGAACTTCTCAGAGATATTTCTTCAACCAAAAACAAAGTTTCAATAATTTAAAATCTAAAAAATGTATGACCTGAAAAAAATTAGCCAGAAAACAGCAGAATAGTCAGATCTGCACAAAAAGCACACTAACCAGCTCCCTCCCCTCAGATAATTGTACATTGTACATTGTACATTGTACACTGTACATTGTACATTGTACACTAACCAGCTCCCTCCCCTCAGATAATGAACAAGTTAGGAACTTATCTTCACAAAGCAGTACCTGACATGAGACTGACTATTAAGAAGTACGCAAACGCAAAGTTTGAGTATCTTGCTTACTGTCTCAAGATAAAAGAGATGGACGATGAGGAGTACACTTTCAACGTTAGTATTATTTTGTCAGTGAAATTCCTCAGGCGCCCCCAAAAGAGGTTTTAAATAGTATAATATATAACAGAAAAGTACCCCCTTTAACCCCCCAGTCATTAGAGGACCCCCTCTAACCCCCCTTTAACCCCCCAGTCATTAGACGACCCCCTCTAACCCCCCTTTAACCCCCCAGTCATTAGACGACCCCCTCTAACCCCCCTTTAACCCCCCAGTCATTAGACGACCCCCTCTAACCCCCCTTTAACCCCCCAGTCATTAGACGACCCCCTCTAACCCCCCTTTAACCCCCCAGTCATTAGACGACCCCCTCTAACCCCCCTTTAACCCCCCAGTCATTAGACGACCCCCTCTAACCCCCCTTTAACCCCCCAGTCATTAGACGACCCCCTCTAACCCCCCTTTAACCCCCCAGTCATTAGACGACCCCCTCTAACCCCCCTTTAACCCCCCAGTCATTAGACGACCCCCTCTAACCCCCCTTTAACCCCCCAGTCATTAGACGACCCCCTCTAACCCCCCTTTAACCCCCCAGTCATTAGACGACCCACTGCCCCGCGTAGAGGAGGGTAACTACGAGTACAGAGTTGTACTGCGGTGTCGCGCGCAAGCTCGCGCGTACTTCCTACAACTCCGCAGCGACGTCAGAGTCAAACTTCAGCTCCTCAACTCAAAGCACGGTTAGTAATCTCCCACGGTACAAACATGGTTTGTTAGATTTTACAATTAGGCATCTTAATGTACTGTTTAATCGCTCCTATTTTGTTGAATATTAATACACTGGTAGTGTTACCAGGCCATGGTTACTATACACTATATACTGGTAGTGTTACCATGGTTACTATACACTGTACACTGGTAGTGTTACCATGGTTACTATACACTATACACTGGTAGTGTTACCATGGTTACTATACACTATATACTGGTAGTGTTACCATGGTTACTATACACTATACACTGGTAGTGTTACCATGGTTACTATACACTATACACTGGTAGTGTTACCATGGTTACTATACACTATCTCCCACAGTACAAGACCTGACAGTGCAGCTAGAACAGTGGACTAAAGTACAACTAGCTTATTACGAGGAGGCTGCCGCTATCTCCGACAAGGCTAACGTCTTCCCAATAGACATAGACCTGAGCACTGTAGTGGACGCTCAATAAACATCCTGACCATAGCCAACTGTTTATAAGACTTATTGTAAGAAGTACGGGGTCATGTTTATAAGATACGAATTAAAATATAGGTCATGTTTATAGAAATGATTCTGTTTACAGAAGACGACTCACGAGAAATTTCTTGTACTGTGAGAGGTTAGCGTTATTTGTAACGTGACATGACGTCACACCACGTGACATAACGTCACACCACGTGACATGACGTCACACCACATGATGTAGTTTAAGTAGAAGAATTAGCAAGGTTTGTCAGGCATGTTTTTTTTATAATCTAGATTTAGTTGTTGTTTTAAAGTGATATTGCATGCCGTGATAAACTGTCTTGGCGCATGGGAATTTAATCTTGTTGAATCTAGATTTTAGACAGTAGATTAATTATATTATTGCATTGTTATTTAATTTTGAATTTTCTCTTAAGAAATTTATCGATAAGTTTTGATTCTTAACCCATTTCTGAATTAAATTAATTAAATCTTAAATTATCTCTGACAATTTGAATTTTGAATTTTAGTTTGTTTTGACGGCTGGTCCCATTTTAATCAATATGATTACTAAATGAGTTTGGATCTTGACAGTGAATTTATTTTAAATCCTTAATTTATCTTTAATTTATTGGTTTGAATGCTCGATTAAGCGTAATAATGTGATTAATTGCTATTTATCTATCTATTTAACGTAATAAAAAATTTGCATTTTAAAGTTGAAAGTTCCTTTGCTGGCTAAAGAGAAAACTTGAAAAGATGTATTGATATTATCTGCTAATTATTTTTGCGTAGCTATTTAATTAATTCTTTTATATATATTAGCTTAATATTCACCCTTAATTAATTAGTTATTTAATGAACTTCTGACTGATAGTCACACGAGAACTGTGAATGTCCCAGCAGATAACACCATGGTAAACATATAGTAACGTGATGCCCATATAAGGTAAACACACGAGTTTGAGTTGCAGAATAATATTCAGTACTTTTATCATATTATATTGAGGATTTCACTGTTTGATTTGTTGTTTACACTCTATCTGTTTGAAATGAACTGCATTGTTTTAATCCCCATTTTATTCGAAATTGAACAAAAAACCAATCAAGACGCTCTGCTACAGAAACTAAAAGACTGATTTAATGACAAGATAATATTAATTATTAGCAAGTTCTACCTAATTAATTATGTTAATTATTAGTAAGTACTGCCTATATAGTATAGCTATATAGATTACCTGAAATTATCTCTACATCAATACAAGGAAGGAAGGAAGATGAGAGTTGAGACGACTAGTAGATAACAGCATGGTAAACATACAGTAACGTGATGCCCATATAAGGTAAAAACACGAGTTTGAGATAACAGGGCCTGTAGATGAGAACTCAAGAAGAAGTAGAGAAAGCAGCAAGAGATGAGATCTCCAGAAAGAGAGCTGAGCTACTGAGAATACAACAGGAACTTAATAGGAAACTTAAACATGCTGACAGACGGAAAAACAAATGCAAGAAAGTTAACAAAGAGGAAAATAAGGAGGAAAATAAGGAGGAGCACAAGGAGGAGCACAGCCAACAGAAGGTTCGTGATTTTCAAAAGCAGTGTAATTTACCAGTTATTATTTATTATTGTTGGTTAACAGTTTCTATTCATTCTTAACTAGTACTATTTGTTTAGAGCAATTTTACGGTAGAAAGTTTGAGTCTGTTTAATTGATACGATAATGAGGAATAGAGAAACAAAGATCCTGGGTAGTATAGACGTGATTAAATGTATGAGTGTGTAGTTGTATTGTTTAGTTGTATTGTTTAGTAATTATTTGTATTGGTCCCGTTTAATTTTTATATGATTTGTTTCCGTTGTACTGTATGATCCTATTTGACATATTTCTAATTTCAGCTGAAGCCGCTCCCACATTACAAACTACCCTTCCTCTTCAAACCTCCTATAAAGATGGTCTGTAACCATCAGTACAAACTGAACAACAATAATCAAACCGGGCAGAATAAAGATAATACTGTATTAGTGTCTGCTAAGTTTATCTACAGAGACCACGTGACGTCACCCCCACACGTGACGTCATCAGAACACGTGACGTCATCAGAACACGTGACGTCATCAGAACAATTAACCTCACCCCCACAATATGAACCAGTTCACACACCTTCACACATCTTGATACTTACTGAGTGTAACATTAACCTTGTTGATATCAACACGTGGCGTGTCAACACGTGGGATATCTCCCCCGCTCTAAGCTCATTTACAGATGATATCTTGTTGTTTGGAGACCTCTTACTTGGTATTGATAAGAACAGTAGTAAGATAGTAAATATAAAGACATCTAACCTAGTATACGAGTGCAAGAAGATAGAAACATATTGCTACACATCAGACCGGATATTCCTCTCCATTACACCAGACACCCCCGCTCCCTTATATGGGCATCACGTGACTACTCCTCCTACCTTCCTTATTCAGACCCTGGTGTATGATCCTCTCTCTGGTACTCTCACTAAACTCACCCAGTTCCCCACTCCTCACCTGATAGTATCTCTCAGACACATGTCTGATAAGCTAGTGGGTACTTCAGCTGGTAATGTGTATATCTGGACCCTGCAGGGTGAGTTGTGTGGTGAGTTAGCGTTACCAGGGTTACCAGGGTTACCAGGGTTACCAGGGTTACCAGGGTTACCAGGGTTACCAGGGTTACCAGGATCAGAAGGTTTGGTGTGTAGAGCAGCTAGGTTCTATAACTCTCACACTTTCCTGGCTATTAGCAGCGGTAGTGTGTTATATTCGCTAGTTCTCAACCCTAGCATGGACGATCAGAGGCTGGTTAGTGAGGTTGAAACACAAGGAAATGTTTTTATGTGCGGTTTTTATTCTGTTTTCTCTGAAAAAGGAAGTTTGTGTATGTATAACATGGTGACAGAGAGTTTGTCTGCTAAATTGGAGACCCCTGAAATGAAGGTTCTAGATGTTTGTACGGATTATCCCATATTCCTATTCCATTCTGGGGACGCTGTGTTGTTGTGTCATTTTAACATTACAGATACACAGTGATATGAGTGTAGGAAATTTGATGAGTTGGCTGACGTTATTAGCTTTATAAGCGTACACTCTTGGTAAGAGTCAATGTTACCTGTTTGTTTTGGGTTTTTTAATATTTCAAATTGACACAAAGATGATACGAGCATGATAAAATTATTTGCTTTTCATCAATAAAACATAATTTTATGACGTATTTTTATCTTGTATTTACTTATTTTTTGTTATTTAATTAATTCCAGATAAATTGTTATGGTTTGCTACAAATTATTGTGTTATTATTTCTATCAGATTATGATAATGTAGTCAGCAAAATCTTCAGGTGCTCTTTTTAAGGAAACGTTCTCTAGAAAATATGTATTATAATTTTCCGATATTTTAACTAAGTTAATATCCCTCTTACTCTCTACCTAATTTGTTTGCAAGTCATTGCCAAACTTATATCTATAAAAACTACAAGTTGCAGATTCATAAACAGATAAAGAGGGACTTTAAATTTGCAATTTGAGCCAATGTGTCTATCTCAACCTCAAACTATACTAGAGACTTTTAAGTGTCACTTTAACGTGACACTTGAAATTCTTCCTTTAAGGTCGTACTTTAACCAAATTTGGTGAATACGGGCCTAAAAGACATTATAATATTAGGTTTCAACTTACAAGCAAGATGCACAAATATCCTGAATTACCTATTATATTGAGGCTAACGGCTGCGATTTTGTACTCTTATTTTATTCCATTATGGACTGAAACTATACTATATACTATATAATACTAGAAACCCGCCGCTAGTCGAAAGCTTTGTTCGAGGAAATTTTAAGCATCAGTTATGTTTTAATTTCTCTTCATCATATAGCCCCAAAACGATACTTTTTACCGCATCAAAAATTTCAATCACAACCAAAGTTATAAATATATATAGGTATATAATTATAGCGTCATGAGGGTAAATGTGAGCTAGTTGTGAAATTCTGATATTTCAATCGAGAATGACAGTCAATTGAATTATTGCCAGGCAATTAAAATGTTTAACTGCGCAAAGTTATTTGCGTAATTAGAAAACAACAATATTTTTGTTGATTGTGTGTGCGCGGCGTAATGTCAGCATTGTGTGTAGCTCTAGCGAATTTAGTATCGAAAAAAAAAGTATCGATACTTTTTACTGCATCAAAATATTGCAATCACAAACAAAATTATAAGAAGTCATAGCGTGAGCGTAAATGTGAGCTTGTTTTGAAATTATGACGTAGCATACAGCATAACAACGCGCGTTGTTAATCTGTGGTTGCTCGCGCACGTGCATTTTTATCGTTGCTACGCAACAGCGCAGTAAACCTTTGCTAAAATAACGCCATTATTCTAACGATTATTTAACCTCACTTCCGACGTTAATTATAAAAAATCTAAAGCCTAAATCAAAATTCTAAGAATGCTATAGCCTATTCCTATCCTTTTTCTACAATCCTGCTAAAAATGGCGAGGTTTCAACTCCATTTGCGAGCTGGGTTTGGCATCACCAGAGGGTCATTTTGAGGTCGATTTTCGGTGTTTTTTCTTCTATGTCCCCGTTGCCGGGGAAATTTCGTCAAGTTTAAAATATAATATAGATATATACTAGTCCAGTTTAATATTCAGCATGTTTTGTAAGTAATTGTATGTTGAGTTACTGTAAGTAATTTTATAGATAACGTTATCTAGGATGGCCCAGCGGTACAGGGGACAATAGAAGGTCAATAGGATGATATATGGGTGAAAGCTCAAAACGAAAACAACCCAAAACCTGGGAAATAGTAATCAGTGGAACTTGGCCCAAACAGTTTGTGGAGAAACTAAGAGAACGAAACAACAGAGAGACAGCCCCCTATGAGGACATCTTTAATAGCTGTAAGTAGTTTTAGTTAATCTATCACGTGATAAGGTGAGTGGATGATTCGTAACGTCAGCCCAATACTGCCATTAGGAAAAATTGGATTCCCGCCATCAGCCATGGGAATATCATTGTTCTAAAGTTCTAAAATGCAGCAGATAAAATGTACCATAATATATATATTTTACATAATGTAATAACATAATATGATAAAATTATATATCACATAATATATAATATATATTTAACATTCCCACAGTCGCGTCACTGTACAGTACACTCGAGCAATATAGAGGAAAGATAAAGAAGTTAGACTATGAGAATCTCAGGAGACAGGAGGATATTAAGAGTATTATAAACGATCCTGGCAAGAAACTCACAGAAAATGATAAGAACTTTCTATCTCTTCAGCAGGTGGGAGGCAGGGGTTTTAACTTAAAATTTAGATATTACAGTTTTAATTAACAGTATTGTTTAGCAACTACTTAGCTTAGTATGTAGTAGTACTACTTCAACTACATAGCTTTATTAGGCAAGATACTGTAGATTAGGGAATGTGCCTCTAATTGTGTGTGTAATTGCTTTGAGATGATTAAGTGGAGGCTAGAAGGAGACTTAACTTAGTTAACTATGTTAATAAAACAAACGAGTAAATAACCATATTTGTCAGGAGAATATCCAGCTAATAAGACAACATGAGAACACACAGCGGGAGATGCTGAGAATGGCTATGAAGGTTAAGGATGTCGGAAGTAAAGAGACTCAGATCATTAACTTGGATGGGAAGTGCTTCCGTTTAGAGCAGGAAAATGGTAGTACTCCTCTTCCTCATTATTTTCAAATTTATTGTTTTATTGAGAATGACTTTTTCAATCATCTCTCACTGCCCATAATCCATTCCGCTACAAATATGGAAAGTATCTACCTACCTATTGAACCTATTGATAGGTTCAGAAGTAGGCATCTTCACGGCCATCGCGCAATCTGCGGACCACCTCCTTGACTGCACCAGTCTATTATTGAGTTTTCTGCACTGTATCCAGGAGTAGGGGGCTTGTCTGGAAGGGTGTCTAGGAAGTTTCCAAGAGATGTCTAACTACAATGTTTTTTTTTTCAGGTGTGTTAAGAGACGAGTTTACAACTCTCCAGCTAATGTGTAGGAAACTAGAGGAGGACAACAAGAACCTACTGATGGAGAACCAGCACATGCTGGAGAAAATACTCCTCCACAAAAAGGAGGAGGCGGATGTAGTGAACATGCACAACGACACAATGAAAAAGTTAGTATGGTTTATCGATATCACCTTAACAAGGCATTTATCACGTGTTTTTACTAATTATACTGTTCACAAACCATCCAATTAGTTACTGATTGGAAACATTTTACATAACTTGTCCCTGTTCTACATATATCCAGGCCTCAGGCCCTAAATTTATAGCATGATTTTCAACACCCTCTTTAGTTAGTTCAACACTCAGGTTGAAAGAGCACCAGATGTTCTACGAATTAGAAAGTGCAAGAAAAGAAGATAACAACTCGCCCGAACAATCGTATGTAACATGTTATATCATTGGGGTCTGCATGTAAAGGTGTTCACTCCTTATGTGGGCATCACGCAGGGTCAAAAGAAAATCGCGATACTGCGATTTTTACCGCGTTTGATACCGCAAGACATGTAAAATTTGTCGCAAAAAATGGGAAAAATCGCGATTCTGTACATGCCGCGATTTCCTTTTGTCCCTAGCACCACGTGTTCACTCCGCCGTTCTTTTTATTACATGTCGGCACTTCCTCTCTCTCTTGAAAATAGTTGTTATTTCAGTTTGTTAAGTGTTAATCACACCTCTAACCTTTCTCAAGTTGATATTTTATCGCTTCCCCGCAGCCGGTAGGCCTTTCTGTCACAGTTATATAAAATGTTTGTATCAATAGTGTCAGGATGATTTAGTGATTCTAATAAAACAATGGAATGCTAAAAATCTGCTCATCAACTTTATCACAACCACAAAGATGCCATCTCACACCTCATATAAAACATCCTTAAGATAATAAGGTTTGGAATAAGGAGCCTAATGTAAACATGTGTTTAGTTTGGGTGGAATATCGAATAGTGGTGCCGGGGGGCGTGCTGGACTATTCTCTCGTTTATTCCGCAAATCTGAGTCTGAGAGCGAGGACCACGAATCAAGGCACAGTTCGTAAGTTACCTGTTATCCAGCTGTGTCGCATTGAACCACACGTGCTGTGACGTCTTCACACGTGCTGTGACCTGTTATCCAGCTGTGTCTCATTGAACCACACGTGCTGTGACGTCATCACACGTGCTGTGACGTCATCACACGTGCTGTGACGTCATCACACGTGCTGTGACGTCATCACACGTGCTGTGACGTCATCACACGTGCTGTGACGTCATCACACGTGCTGTGACGTCATCACACGTGCTGTGACGTCATCACACGTGCTGTGACGTCATCACACGTGCTGTGACGTCATCACACGTGCTGTGACGTCATCACACGTGCTGTGACCTGTTATCCAGCTGTGTCTCATTGAACCAGGGTTATTCTTTAGTTGATTAGGCATGGTCTATTAACCTATACTTACCTTTACCTAGAGTCTGGTATGACCCATTTCCCTTAACCAGTAGGCAGCATGTGTTTGTGATTTTAGTGTACTGATTCTAATACTTTTTGTTGTAACAGAAATTGTGCCTTCTTCGCTGATTGCAGTGCACGTGGGTGATGGAAAGATGATGGTTTATTTTGACTAGTGAAAAATATTCTAGTTATTGATTGGTCGTTAAAAAGTAGCAAAGTATCCATTACTTAACACATGTTTATTATCAGTGTTTCATCTCGCTGCAGACTGTACTCCGGACCTGCTATCATACCAAGCCAAGTTACCAACAAAGTGGTGGGTATATTATCATTTTATAGTTTTTACAATTTTTCATTTCCAATCAGATTAATATTATAGTTTTACTCTTACTATTGTCTGGAAAATCATTAACATATAGCACATATAATAATGGTTTATTAATGTCTGAAGGCCACGTTTTCAGGAGCAACATTCGAGCGAGTTATACTCGTTAGCCTTCAGTTATCAAGGGACGATGTTTGCTACAGGAGGGGCAGATAAATGTGTCAAGTTATGGAGATCCAGTAATCGTTAGTTATAATTATTTTACAGTTTTAATAGGGCTTCCAACTGATACTCATAGAGCTGGTGCACATCATAGGCTATAAATTTTAGTTCTAAGACTTTCTCCACTTCCGGCTGTACGATTGCTAAATAATTCTGTATTTCAGTGCCAAATGTTGATAGTATCAGCACGTTGACTGGGTGCAATGCTGGAGTTATGAGTATTGACATTGACGAACGGGTAAGAGAGATATGGAGTTGACTGTTAACAGTAGAAACTAGCAGCCAGCCTTGCGTACTTCTGATTGCCACTATCTGACACACTGACAAATGGATATTATGATTCCTCATATTTGGAGACATTTTGGAGACATTGTCTCCATGGGAATTTCATGGGAATTGGAGGGGAATTAGAGGGGAATTACGTATTATTGATATTTAAGCACTTAAATTAGCTGTATATGGCTTAACTGAGTTCTGGTCTGTCCCTCAAACAAACTAAGACCTTTCACATGCGAAAAGAAGACAAAAAAGGGGGGTGGGAAACCATATTTGCCAAAAAAATATGTCAAAATTTTGTTTTCCATATTTCGCCCTAAAACGTCTCCAATGAGTTTGGTTGGCACCCTGGTTGATCTGGAAGTACGTTACCAGTTATTTGGGGCCTTCAGGGGCGAAAATGGGCCGAAAAATGGGCCGAAAAGGGGCATTTTCGGGTGTTTTCAAATTTGAGATTTCAAAGCCAGATTTTCGGCTTTAGTTGGCTGGGACACGCCCAAATTGGTGTGGGTGAGTTGCATAGAGGTAGTACAAGTGTGATCCGTTGCAGAAATCCGGGTTCCCAAGATTCAAAATGACTTGACAAGATTTTGTAAAAAATTGGAGACATTTTGGAATCCATGGGAATTTTTTGGAGACATCCATATTTCGCCCTAAAACGTCTCCAATGAGTTTGGTTAGCACCCTGGTTGATCTGGAAGTACGTTACCAGTTATTTGGGGCCTTCAGGGGGGAAAATGGGCCGAAAATGGGCCGAAAAGGGGCATTTTCGGGTGTTTTCAAATTTGAGATTTCAAAGCCAGATTTTCGGCTTTAGTTCGCTGGGACACGCCCAAATTGGTGTGGGTGAGTTGCATAGAGGTAGTACAAGTGTGATCCGTTGCAGAAATCCGGGTTCCCAAGATTCAAAATGACTTGACAAGATTTTGTAAAAAATTGGAGACATTTTGGAATCCATGGGAATTTTTTGGAGACATCCATATTTCGCCCTAAAACGTCTCCAATGAGTTTGGTTGGCACCCTGGTTGATCTGGAAGTACGTTACCAGTTATTTGGGGCCTTCAGGGGGGAAAATGGGCCGAAAAATGGGCCGAAAAGGGGCATTTTCGGGTGTTTTCAAATTTGAGATTTCAAAGCCAGATTTTCGGCTTTAGTTGGCTGGGACACGCCCAAATTGGTGTGGGTGAGTTGCATAGAGGTAGTACAAGTGTGATCCGTTGCAGAAATCCGGGTTCCCAAGATTCAAAATGACTTGACAAGATTTTGTAAAAAATTGGAGACATTTTGGAATCCATGGGAATTTTTTGGAGACATCCATATTTCGCCCTAAAACGTCTCCAATGAGTTTGGTTAGCACCCTGGTTGATCTGGAAGTACGTTACCAGTTATTTGGGGCCTTCAGGGGGGAAAATGGGCCGAAAATGGGCCGAAAAGGGGCATTTTCGGGTGTTTTCAAATTTGAGATTTCAAAGCCAGATTTTCGGCTTTAGTTCGCTGGGACACGCCCAAATTGGTGTGGGTGAGTTGCATAGAGGTAGTACAAGTGTGATCCGTTGCAGAAATCCGGGTTCCCAAGATTCAAAATGACTTGACAAGATTTTGTAAAAAATTGGAGACATTTTGAAATCCATGGGAATTTTTTGGAGACATCCATATTTCGCCCTAAAACGTCTCCAATGAGTTTGGTTGGCACCCTGGTTGATCTGGAAGTACGTTACCAGTTATTTGGGGCCTTCAGGGGGGAAAATGGGCCGAAAAATGGGCCGAAAAGGGGCATTTTCGGGTGTTTTCAAATTTGAGATTTCAAAGCCAGATTTTCGGCTTTAGTTGGCTGGGACACGCCCAAATTGGTGTGGGTGAGTTGCATAGAGGTAGTACAAGTGTGATCCGTTGCAGAAATCCGGGTTCCCAAGATTCAAAATGACTTGACAAGATTTTGTAAAAAATTGGAGACATTTTGGAATCCATGGGAATTTTTTGGAGACATCCATATTTCGCCCTAAAACGTCTCCAATGAGTTTGGTTGGCACCCTGGTTGATCTGGAAGTACGTTACCAGTTATTTGGGGCCTTCAGGGGGGAAAATGGGCCGAAAAATGGGCCGAAAAGGGGCATTTTCAGGTGTTTTCAAATTTGAGATTTCAAAGCCAGATTTTCGGCTTTAGTTGGCTGGGACACGCCCAAATTGGTGTGGGTGAGTTGCATAGAGGTAGTATAAGTGTGATCCGTTGCAGAAATCCGGGTTCCCAAGATTCAAAATGACTTGACAAGATTTTGTAAAAAATTGGAGACATTTTGGAATCCATGGGAATTTTTTGGAGACATCCATATTTCGCCCTAAAACGTCTCTAATGAGTTTGGTTGGCACCCTGGTTGATCTGGAAGTACGTTACCAGTTATTTGGGGCCTTCAGGGGGGAAAATGGGCCGAAAAATGGGCCGAAAAGGGGCATTTTCGGGTGTTTTCAAATTTGAGATTTCAAAGCCAGATTTTCGGCTTTAGTTGGCTGGGACACGCCCAAATTGGTGTGGGTGAGTTGCATAGAGGTAGTACAAGTGTGATCCGTTGCAGAAATCCGGGTTCCCAAGATTCAAAATGACTTGACAAGATTTTGTAAAAAATTGGAGACATTTTGGAATCCATGGGAATTTTTTGGAGACATCCATATTTCGCCCTAAAACGTCTCCAATGAGTTTGGTTAGCACCCTGGTTGATCTGGAAGTACGTTACCAGTTATTTGGGGCCTTCAGGGGGGAAAATGGGCCGAAAAATGGGCCGGAAAGGGGCATTTTCGGGTGTTTTCAAATTTGAGATTTCAAAGCCAGATTTTCGGCTTTAGTTGGCTGGGACACGCCCAAATTGGTGTGGGTGAGTTGCATAGAGGTAGTACAAGTGTGATCCGTTGCAGAAATCCGGGTTCCCAAGATTCAAAATGACTTGACAAGATTTTGTAAAAAATTGGAGACATTTTGGAATCCATGGGAATTTTTTGGAGACATCCATATTTCGCCCTAAAACGTCTCCAATGAGTTTGGTTGGCACCCTGGTTGATCTGGAAGTACGTTACCAGTTATTTGGGGCCTTCAGGGGGGAAAATGGGCCGAAAAATGGGCCGAAAAGGGGCATTTTCGGGTGTTTTCAAATTTGAGATTTCAAAGCCAGATTTTCGGCTTTAGTTGGCTGGGACACGCCCAAATTGGTGTGGGTGAGTTGCATAGAGGTAGTACAAGTGTGATCCGTTGCAGAAATCCGGGTTCCCAAGATTCAAAATGACTTGACAAGATTTTGTAAAAAATTGGAGACATTTTGGAATCCATGGGAATTTTTTGGAGACATCCATATTTCGCCCTAAAACGTCTCCAATGAGTTTGGTTAGCACCCTGGTTGATCTGGAAGTACGTTACCAGTTATTTGGGGCCTTCAGGGGGTAAAATGGGCCGAAAAATGGGCCGGAAAGGGGCATTTTCGGGTGTTTTCAAATTTGAGATTTCAAAGCCAGATTTTCGGCTTTAGTTGGCTGGGACACGCCCAAATTGGTGTGGGTGAGTTGCATAGAGGTAGTACAAGTGTGATCCGTTGCAGAAATCCGGGTTCCCAAGATTCAAAATGACTTGACAAGATTTTGTAAAAAATTGGAAACATTTTGGAATCCAGGGGAATTTTTTGGAGACATCCATATTTCGCCCTAAAACGTCTCCAATGAGTTTGGTTGGCACCCTGGTTGATCTGGAAGTACGTTACCAGTTATTTGGGGCCTTCAGGGGCGAAAATGGGCCGAAAAATGGGCCGAAAAGGGGCATTTTCGGGTGTTTTCAAATTTGAGATTTCAAAGCCAGATTTTCGGCTTTAGTTGGCTGGGACACGCCCAAATTGGTGTGGGTGAGTTGCATAGAGGTAGTACAAGTGTGATCCGTTGCAGAAATCCGGGTTCCCAAGATTCAAAATGACTTGACAAGATTTTGTAAAAAATTGGAGACATTTTGGAATCCATGGGAATTTTTTGGAGACATCCATATTTCGCCCTAAAACGTCTCCAATGAGTTTGGTTAGCACCCTGGTTGATCTGGAAGTACGTTACCAGTTATTTGGGGCCTTCAGGGGGGAAAATGGGCCGAAAAATGGGCCGGAAAGGGGCATTTTCGGGTGTTTTCGAATTTGAGATTTCAAAGCCAGATTTTCGGCTTTAGTTGGCTGGGACACGCCCAAATTGGTGTGGGTGAGTTGCATAGAGGTAGTACACTTGTGTGATCCGTTGCAGAAATCCGGGTTCCCAAGATTCAAAATGACTTGACAAGATTTTGTAAAAAATTGGAGACATTTTGGAATCCATGGGAATTTTTTGGAGACATCCATATTTCGCCCTAAAACGTCTCCAATGAGTTTGGTTGGCACCCTGGTTGATCTGGAAGTACGTTACCAGTTATTTGGGGCCTTCAGGGGCGAAAATGGGCCGAAAAATGGGCCGAAAAGGGGCATTTTCGGGTGTTTTCAAATTTGAGATTTCAAAGCCAGATTTTCGGCTTTAGTTGGCTGGGACACGCCCAAATTGGTGTGGGTGAGTTGCATAGAGGTAGTACAAGTGTGATCCGTTGCAGAAATCCGGGTTCCCAAGATTCAAAATGACTTGACAAGATTTTGTAAAAAATTGGAGACATTTTGGAATCCATGGGAATTTTTTGGAGACATCCATATTTCGCCCTACAACGTCTCCAATGAGTTTGGTTGGCACCCTGGTTGATCTGGAAGTACGTTACCAGTTATTTGGGGCCTTCAGGGGGGAAAATGGATCGAAAAATGGGCCGAAAAGGGGCATTTTCGGGTGTTTTCAAATTTGAGATTTCAAAGCCAGATTTTCGGCTTTAGTTGGCTGGGACACGCCCAAATTGGTGTGGGTGAGTTGCATAGAGGTAGTAAAAGTGTGATCCGTTGCAGAAATCCGGGTTCCCAAGATTCAAAATGACTTGACAAGATTTTGTAAAAAATTGGAGACATTTTGGAATCCATGGGAATTTTTTGGAGACATCCATATTTCGTTCTAAAACGTCTCCAATGAGTTTGGTTAGCACCCTGGTTGATCTGGAAGTACGTTACCAGTTATTTGGGGCCTTCAGGGGGGAAAATGGGCCGAAAAATGGGCCGGAAAGGGGCATTTTCGGGTGTTTTCAAATTTGAGATTTCAAAGCCAGATTTTCGGCTTTAGTTGGCTGGGACACGCCCAAATTGGTGTGGGTGAGTTGCATAGAGGTAGTACAAGTGTGATCCGTTGCAGAAATCCGGGTTCCCAAGATTCAAAATGACTTGACAAGATTTTGTAAAAAATTGGAGACATTTTGGAATCCATGGGAATTTTTTGGAGACATCCATATTTCGCCCTAAAACGTCTCCAATGAGTTTGGTTGGCACCCTGGTTGATCTGGAAGTACGTTACCAGTTATTTGGGGCCTTCAGGGGGGAAAATGGGCCGAAAAATGGGCCGAAAAGGGGCATTTTCGGGTGTTTTCAAATTTGAGATTTCAAAGCCAGATTTTCGGCTTTAGTTCGCTGGGACACGCCCAAATTGGTGTGGGTGAGTTGCATAGAGGTAGTACAAGTGTGATCCGTTGCAGAAATCCGGGTTCCCAAGATTCAAAATGACTTGACAAGATTTTGTAAAAAATTGGAGACATTTTGGAATCCATGGGAATTTTTTGGAGACATCCATATTTCGCCCTAAAACGTCTCCAATGAGTTTGGTTGGCACCCTGGTTGATCTGGAAGTACGTTACCAGTTATTTGGGGCCTTCAGGGGCGAAAATGGGCCGAAAAATGGGCCGAAAAGGGGCATTTTCGGGTGTTTTCAAATTTGAGATTTCAAAGCCAGATTTTCGGCTTTAGTTGGCTGGGACACGCCCAAATTGGTGTGGGTGAGTTGCATAGAGGTAGTACAAGTGTGATCCGTTGCAGAAATCCGGGTTCCCAAGATTCAAAATGACTTGACAAGATTTTGTAAAAAATTGGAGACATTTTGGAATCCATGGGAATTTTTTGGAGACATCCATATTTCGCCCTAAAACGTCTCCAATGAGTTTGGTTAGCACCCTGGTTGATCTGGAAGTACGCTACCAGTTATTTGGGGCCTTCAGGGGGGAAAATGGGCCGAAAAATGGGCCGGAAAGGGGCATTTTCGGGTGTTTTCAAATTTGAGATTTCAAAGCCAGATTTTCGGCTTTAGTTGGCTGGGACACGCCCAAATTGGTGTGGGTGAGTTGCATAGAGGTAGTACAAGTGTGATCCGTTGCAGAAATCCGGGTTCCCAAGATTCAAAATGACTTGACAAGATTTTGTAAAAAATTGGAGACATTTTGGAATCCATGGGAATTTTTTGGAGACATCCATATTTCGCCCTAAAACGTCTCCAATGAGTTTGGTTGGCACCCTGGTTGATCTGGAAGTACGTTACCAGTTATTTGGGGCCTTCAGGGGCGAAAATGGGCCGAAAAATGGGCCGAAAAGGGACATTTTCGGGTGTTTTCAAATTTGAGATTTCAAAGCCAGATTTTCGGCTTTAGTTGGCTAGGACATGCCCAAATTGGTGTGGGTGAGTTGCATAGAGGTAGTACAAGTGTGATCCGTTGCAGAAATCCGGGTTCCCAAGATTCAAAATGACTTGAAAAGATTTTGTAAAAAATTGGAGACATTTTGGAATCCATGGGAATTTTTTGGAGACATCCATATTTCGCCCTAAAACGTCTCCGATGAGTTTGGTTGGCACCCTGGTTGATCTGGAAGTACGTTACCAGTTATTTGGGGCCTTCAGAGCCAGGGGGGAAAATGGTGCCGAAAAATGGGCCGAAAAGGGGCATTTTCGGGTGTCCAATTTTTTACAAAATCTTTTCAAGTCATTTTGAATCTTGGGAACCCGGATTTCTGCAACGGTCCACACTTGTACTACCTCTATGCAACTCACCCACACCAATTTGGGCATGTCCCAGCCAACTAAAGCCGAAAATCTGGCTTTGAAATCTCAAATTTGAAAACACCCGAAAATGCCCCTTTTCGGCCCATTTTTCGGCCCATTTTCCCCCCTGAAGGCCCCAAATAACTGGTAACGTACTTCCAGATCAACCAGGGTGCCAACCAAACTCATTGGAGACGTTTTAGGGCGAAATATGGATGTCTCCAAAAAATTCCCATGGATTCCAAAATGTCTCCAATTTTTTACAAAATCTTGTCAAGTCATTTTGAATCTTGGGAACCCAGATTTCTGCAACGGATCACACTTGTACTACCTCTATGCAACTCACCCACACCAATTTGGGCATGTCCCAGCCAACTAAAGCCGAAAATCTGGCTTTGAAATCTCAAATTTGAAAACACCCGAAAATGCCCCTTTCCGGCCCATTTTTCGGCCCATTTTCCCCCCTGAAGGCCCCAAATAACTGGTAACGTACTTCCAGATCAACCAGGGTGCCAACCAAACTCATTGGAGACGTTTTAGGGCGAAATATGGATGTCTCCAAAAAATTCCCATGGATTCCAAAATGTCTCCAATTTTTTACAAAATCTTGTCAAGTCATTTTGAATCTTGGGAACCCAGATTTCTGCAACGGATCACACTTGTACTACCTCTATGCAACTCACCCACACCAATTTGGGCATGTCCCAGCCAACTAAAGCCGAAAATCTGGCTTTGAAATCTCAAATTTGAAAACACCCGAAAATGCCCCTTTCCGGCCCATTTTTCGGCCCATTTTCCCCCCTGAAGGCCCCAAATAACTGGTAACGTACTTCCAGATTAACCAGGGTGCCAAACAAACTCATTGGAGACGTTTTAGGGCGAAATATGGATGTCTCCAAAAAATTCCCATGGATTCCAAAATGTCTCCAATTTTTTACAAAATCTTGTCAAGTCATTTTGAATCTTGGGAACCCGGATTTCTGCAACGGATCACACTTGTACTACCTCTATGCAACTCACCCACACCAATTTGGGCGTGTCCCAGCCAACTAAAGCCGAAAATCTGGCTTTGAAATCTCAAATTTGAAAACACCCGAAAATGCCCCTTTTCGGCCCCTTTTCGGCCCATTTTTCCCCCTGAAGGCCCCAAATACTTCCAGATCTACCAGGGTGTCAACTGTAAATACCCTCCCTGGTCTATTAGGACAGTTAACATTTATTCTTATCTTGGAATTCCGGTTCCCTACGATGTTTTTCGATGAATTTCAGAATTTAAATTTTTGGCATATTTTATCTTCACCATCCTTTTTCACCGGTTCAAAAAACTTTCCTGTCATATTAGAACTGATACCTTGTAAGATAGATCAGTTTTAGGCTGTTTTGGGCGAAATCTGAAATTGAGAAAATGTCTCCATTTTGAGGAATCATTATATGGACAAATGTTGTCCGCGTAGCGCGCGCTGCCAAAGTAGTATTAAAATTTTCATGGCAAGTAGTTAGGTTACGCGTGTTTATTCTGCGCACGGTGCGCGCCACCGATACAAATTGAAATTTATCTCTTAATGTACACGTATTTACTCGCTGCTAATAGATTAATTTCTCGATCCAATTTCTAACTAAAAGAAGCACTTTAAATCGAATATTTCTGAAACTACTGGTAGAGAATTTTAGCTCAGAACCAGAATTCCTGGTTTCAAATCTGGCATCGATTTGAAACCTCCTAGCCTCACAGGACATTGAGATGAAACTATTCCAGGATCAATACGTGGTGGCGGGGTCAAACGACTCAGCAGTTAGAATGTGGCAAGTTGCTGGTGGGCAAATCCGCTCCACTTTTATGGGACACGACAACAAGATTTACTGCGTCAAATTCTACAGCCACTCTCAGAAAATAGTGTCGGGAAGTCATGATAGGACCCTGAGGTTGTGGGACGTCAGAACTAACAAAAGTAAGATTTAGTCTGATCACGTGTTCTCCTTATATGTTTATCACGTGTATTGATTGTATTGTATATCATACCTACAAGTTCACCACCAAATTCCATTGCTTAGAACTCACTTAAACCTGCTACATAATTACTGTTCTCCTCAGATGTACGGACGATATTTGCTCGGTCAAGTTGTCACGATCTCGCTGTGCTTAGTGAACAAGGGTAAGTGAGTGGTGCCCCCCCCCCCGCCCCTGGTGTTAACTCAATGTAAAACTTCCTTATGTAACACTTAACAAAATATCCATTTTTAGGGGCTCTGTTCCTTGCTACGGCCCTGCTGCTTTCAATTACTTTACTTAATTTACTTGTCCACGGAGTTAGACAGCACCTTATTAAACAGAGTAACTATTTGTGGACGACATATTTTGATCAATCAAGGTGCAATTCTACCCAGTATTAGGATAGGTTTATAATTTATTGTAAAGTATTATAGTATTGTATTTGGTATGTCCACGAAGACACGAAATATAAACTTAAATGTAACTTAATTCAGCACGGACATTGTGAGTGGTCACTTCGACAAACGCTTGAGGTTCTGGGATGAGAGACAGGACACATCTTCCTTTGAAATGCTCCTAGATGGTCGGATAACAAGCTTGGATCTGAGCGGATGTGGGAAGTACCTCGCGTGTAGTTGCAAGGTATATAATAGTCTTATTATAGAAAATATTACTACAATACAAGAACTTCATTTTATCTTAATATAGTTGACATTATATATTTGATATATTATATATTTTTCATCATTAAACGATTTCTATCCCCTTCAGGACGCGTCCACGATAAAGTTCATAGACCTCAAACTAAGACAAGCGATAGCAACCTTTACAGCAGATGGGCTAAGAATGGGGGAACACACACGCTGTTCCTTCAGTCCAGACGGACAGTACATAGCATGTGGTTCTACAGACGGCAACATATTCGTCTGGAACACGCGCACCCTAAAGAGAGAGGAGGTCCCTAAAATGCACAGCTCAGCGGTTCCTGTTGTTAAGTGGCACCCCATGGGTCAAGCCTTTATCAGTCTCGAGAAGAGCAAGAAGTTCTACGTGTGGTCAGATCTATCATGATGTCACGTGATGCCCATATAAGGAGAACACGTGATCTGTCATGATGAACACGTGATGCCCATATAAGGAGAACACGTGATGCTCCTCAGATATTTTTGCCTCCCTGATAGTTAGATATCTGGCCTCGTCAGCAGAGAAGCAATGTTACACACTTTTACCATTTGTTGTCATGGTTCCATCATTCATTCGAACCTCCTTTTTAGCGGGTGCGGCAATGCACTAATGGATGTTTAGGCAGGGTTTTGTACAAAAGGTTTTCTACCGGTATATTCAGAGATATATTCCAGCTCATTCATGTTATGATTTATGGCAACCTATGTAAGTTGAGTTACTTAATTTGTATAATTTTCGTGTCCATCTAGATTCTAGACCTTGTGTGTATAATTACTCAATAAACAGTAGGTGAGTAGGAGTGAAACTGAAATGAATATTTGACTTTGTATTACCTTATATGGTAGTATTACTATGGTAACACTACCTTATATGGTAGTATTACTATGGTAACACTACCATATAAGGTAATGTTACTTTGTATTGGTAGCACTTTATGGTGATTTTATGATTAGTACTGTCTAATGTTTCGAGTTCTAAAATAGCATAACATTGTAGTTATGATACTTTGTGATCTGCTAATTTGTTATCGTACCATGTTGACGTTGTTATGATCCGAGTATTTCTGAGTCCCCTTTAAAAAGTTTCACTTCCAAGATAGCAAGAATTTTTACCTCAATAAAATGACGGAAATGTTATCTAGGTATGTTTGATACGTGGTAATATTAACATCGCCAGATGAGTTGGCATGCAATACCGGAATCGTTGACGTAAATGTTGTAAATTACCGCATGAAATGTGGCTGTATGCCATAAGTAGTTTCACTCATAACCATTATATATCAGCTGAATACTGACAATATGTTCTTTGCATAATGCTGCGCGTTCAGCCCCAGCAACAACCAGAGTCACGAGGCTCATTCTCCAGCTGGCTCACTGCCAAACAGTTGGCGATTGTGTAATGGCTCTATATAATATTGAGGAGGCCATCACGCACTTATAGTACGCTCCCCCGCCCACAGGGCCTCTGTGGCTAATGACTGGTTTTGTCTAGTCTTCCTGCATAATCTATGTATAATTCAAGTATTCTGGCCATAATGATCGTATGCTTTGCATTTAAAAGCTATAAGCGGGCCTTTAACATCCCTACAATAGATCAGTAATGAATAAGGGCGGGCCGAGAGCTATAAAGCTATTAGTATTAGTTAATAACTACACCGTTGTCGTATTATAACGAACATTTCGGAGCTTTTTCTAAAACAATTTTTTTTGAAAAAATTTAACCTAAATTTTAATTTTTCATCCTTTTTAAAAAATTAAAAAATTTTTGAAGAGGTTTTTTAAAAAAAAACCCTTTTGGGTTTGCTCATCGGTAAATTTATGTACTTGAATCATTCGGTTAGAGTTGTGATCAAAGTAAAACAAGCGTGGTTAAATTAAGTTTGATCTCAACATTTCAAATTTCAAAAGCAAGAAAGCTTGCCAGGTATGTAATCAAGTAATCTTTAAAGAATCAGTAACCTCTCGGCATTAATTCCCTCGAAAACCCCCTCCCCCAAACCTTTACAAACATCTACTTTTTAGAATATTAAGTTATTGCCACTATTACCTTTACAAACATCTACTTTTTAGAATATTAAGTTATTGCCACTATTACCTTTACAAACATCTACTTTTTAGAATATTAAGTTATTGCCACTATTACCTTTACAAACATCTACTTTTTAGAATATTAAGTTATTGCCACTAATATAAGGTCCAATCAAAGTAGCTAATAGAAGCTTTTCTTAGAAATTCATTTCCTTTAATATCTTAAACGAAACATTGTGATTCTATATTGCCACTTTGTAAGCCCACTTATACTACACTACCAGTACCACCTCACGGTTTAAACGATTCAATACCGAAAGGAAAAGAAAGTCAACAAAATTTAATAACAAATTTTAAGCCTTCAATCGTGATAATATTTTGGATATAATAGGTCGATCTATATCAAGTTAAAAGGTGAACGACTGAACGAAAATGATGAACGAAAGAATAATTGATCATGTATGAATAAAGAGATTCTTCTTTTAAAAAACAAAACCCATAACTTCTGGATAGCATTGGATGTTGATATTCAATTAATATTGACAAATTAAAATTCTTTTTGTGGGATTGAACCGACTGTGAAGAACTTAACTCGTGTGCACTTTAACTCGTGTTATTTTGGAGTATTGAAAGAGATTTAGAAACTTTTAAATGCACACCCTCACACTACATAAGATTGTAGTGATGTGCAGGGACTACGATACGAGTTTTAAGTTTGAAGGTAGTTACTTTATTAATTTAGTACTCTAATTGATGTCAAAGGGACGCTATGAGTAATTCTGGCACTGCAACGTTAGTAAGATGTTAGTATTATGAAGGCCAATGAAATGTGACTCTGGTTCAATCCCGTTTTCAAATATAGCACGAATAGTATTAAATAACTCAATGATAATCAGCGGTAAATAAATTAAAAGAATATTTATAAGGGTTGTTAAAAGAAACTGTAAAAATATTTTAGCTAATAAAACTTCCTTTAGTGGTTGTAGATATAAATGGTTTTAGTCAAATGTTTGGACCCAATGCCCTTCATACTTCCAAAGAATGTCCATTATTAAGAAACCAGTTTACTAAGGGGTCATTCGCATATTACGTAATCACTTTTTGGAAAATATAATTTTAGACGTTGAATTAGTTTTTGTCGGAAACTCGACAAAAATCGGATGGCTACTGGTAATAGTCATAATGGACATTTTTAGAACCAGTCAGAAATCTTCAATCAGAAATCTTTAATCACAGCATCATATCAAAACAAAAGTTGGATTGGTTCCATAAATTACTCTGAAAACGAAACGAAATATGATCGCACTGGGTAGCTTTTGCGATTTATGGAACCAAATCCGCATTGGGTCAAAAATTACCATCAGTTTAGTCGTTAGAAAATCAGGTTCTAAATCTCTAAAATAGCTGAATCGTCGCAAAATTACCGATTGTAAGAAATAACATTTTAATAAATACATGGAAACAACAGATACATAGGCATCACGGGGTTAACACATAAAACATACATTAGAGTTCAAAACGCATATTTTAACTTGTTTATAGCTGTTGGAGATATCTTCATTGATTCCTTAATCATAAAAGTAAAACTGCAATGGATGAATCAATAGCAAAAGTGCTTTTATTAAAAGAGTTCTGTCGAACTAATTTCGCGTTAACAACACGATACAAATTGTACGACATTATTTATGATTATGAATCTGTTGGATGATGATAAATCACTCTACACTGAACTGTCGCACGTGACTAAGTAACCCTCTGCTCTGACCCCGACCCTAACCCAGCTCAAGCACCTGGTAACCAGGTAACCAGGTAACCAGGTCACCAGGTAACCAGGTAACCAGGTAACCAGGTAACCAGGTAACCAGGTAACCAAGGTGACTATCACTAAGTAACCCTCTACTCTGACCCTAACCCTAACCCAGCTCAAGCACCTGGTAAAATATCGTCCCTAAAAGTTCCAGTGTAAAGTGATTTAGCACGCTCGGAATCTGTTTGTGCGTGAGATTAAGATCAGTGCTGTCAATATAAAGTTGACCAGCCATTCTTTCTCGGGGTGGTTTGACACGTGACGACGTGACGTTAAGAGTGTTGTAACCATGGTAACACGTGACGTTAACACGTAGACTTACGCTGTCGGCTGATTAAGTGCCCGACCCAACTTCAAACGACAAATGAAAAGCGACGAGATTAGCTTGAGCACAGTCGTTCTTATCGTCTAATATTAATAAGCAAGAACTTTTTATACCTTTTATTAACAAGTCCAGCATGGTAGAAGCTAGAGCTAGAACTTTTTATACCTTTTATTAACAAGTCCGGCATGGTAGAATGAGCTAGAACTTTTACCAAAAGATTCAAGAAGTTCCAGATCATTCCATTTCCATTATGCTGGACCTTCCACAAAGTATTACTAGTCGGTCAAGATTTATCTTCAAACTAAAATTAACGCGAGATATTGACGTCTGAGCTCAAGAAATCATCTGATTTTAATTTAAAGTACTGCATTTTAAAGTCGAATAATTACGTACAACTACAAGTTCAAAATCCGTTATTTGATGGTTTCTGTGAACGGTGCGTTAAAGCGTTTTTATTAATTTTATTGAATTGTAGTTTCCGGCCTTACATTACAATGTTTTGCCTCAAATAAAAATCAAATATTTATGGCCGCGTATACCTTTAATGATAATTGATACTTCCGTGCATTTGTAATACTGTGAATAATTGGATATTTCGCTTTTTGGATTGCAATCAAGTTTCTGGGTCAAAATGAGATAATTGATAAAATTCTCACAGATTAGAAGGAATTTGAGAATAAAAGGTTGATAGTGATTGAGGCCTATTAATTTCATTTATTATTTTGCCAAAGTGTTTGCAAGTTTTGAAAACTGATAGGGCCGGAAAATATAAAACTAAAATGCTTTGATTCTTTGGATCGATGGAGTATCAATATTGTATATTGTTTTCTATTTTATTGTGTATACTATTGTTGACTTATCATAGGATTTTGAACTATCAATTACAATGACGTGATATGTAGAGAATTTATGGAAATGATTTAAAGTTATTTGGGCAGTTACAAGCATGTTACAACTTACAAGTATGCAATTGCTACCAGATTTCTATGAACCAATTTCAACAAGATCGGTAGCATGCTTGTTCTACAAATATCACGTCATTAGTACCATATATATAATACAACATGTGTACCAGTACGATGAAAAAACTGAAAAATAATCAATCACTAGCATTCTTCAATTTAATTCAATGTTAAACAAATTTAATTTATCACAACCCACACCCTTAAAAATTTTCATACATTCATAAAATTTTCTGAATTCATTACCAAAGTATTAACGAAATAATTTAGTTTTGATCGTTCCGATACGGAATCATTGTACAATAGATTAATTTTCCTGCTCGAAATGCATCTCTTAAATTAAATACTGAGTTCCTAAGAAAATTAAGGAACTGTAAAATTGTAAATTGTAATAACCAAAAATTAGTTACCGAGTCACGGTCGTGATTATTAAAAGAAAAAAGGCTGACCAAAAATAATGTAGCCAATCGTGGTATATGTAATTTGTAAATAGTACATCAAATAAACGATCATGAGAATATGTCCAGTTTACGGTAAAATAATAATTCTGAGAAGTGCATTTTTAATACTTTAAGTATACTAACCGCTAAGATCTTATGATTGATTGAATTAAAATGTTGTCGTGAATGAAGAGAAATGGAATTTGTAATCACAGTAACAAAGAAATGGAGTTTGTTTGTCATTAGAATTATGTTATTATAAAAATCAAACGAAAGTTCAAATAATGTCTTCTTTTTAGGAATCATTGTGGAAGTTACTAAGTTTGTTAACGTTTTTCAGCCCCTTGGGTTATCTAAACAAATGTTAGTATCCATAGTAACCAAAGTCATCTGATTCTGAGTTACAACCCGCACACACCTGACACACATGAAAACAAGGATTAGTGAAATGTTACCTCCAGCAGTAGAGACCACTAGTATCTGAAGACCACCTCCAGGACCCACCCCAGTGCCGAGACCAGGCTCCCCAGCACATTACCCCTGGTATCTGCCCGCTCCCTTCTCGCTCTCCTCTCCAGGTTTCTGTCTATCTGTGCTGCTATGTGGATCAGTCGGAGAGCTATAAACTGACAGAGCAGGTCGTCCTCCTCTCGGTTTGTGGCCTCCTCTGGGTTCTAGGGAGTTAGAAAAGTGACAGTCAAATAAACACGAGCCTTCACTCGGTTTGTGGCCTCCTCTGGGTGCTAGGGAGTTATAAAAGTGACAGTCTGAAACTACAAATAAACACGAACCTTCACTCGGCCGTTTTCACATGATGGATATTGATCACAATAGTCAAACACAATGAAGTGTTTTATAACATTTCTCAAACACAAGGAAATGTTTTATAACATTATTCAAACGCATGGAAATGTTTTATGACAAAACTAAACACAAGAAAATGCTTTATAACATTGCTAAAACACAAGGCAATATTTTATAACATTACTCAAACACAAGGAAATATTTTATAACTCACGTTTAAACTCAAAGCGCCGTTGATTGCTTGGAAAGCAGGAAAGTCTCCGTTACCATGGTTACCGTTATGTTCCATCCCAACACAATAATGGAGTTGTTCATGGCCAGGCCTAGTGTCGACCCAGAATATATACCAGTTTATCTGAAAATATGCAGCATATATAGAATATACTGGGTTGTCTGAAGAAACAAAACGTTTGATATGAAATGCTTGTCAGGCAAATTTTCAGCAGCCAAGGTATTTAATCAAGTTAAAAAAAGCAAAAATAGAGTTTTATCAAAGTTTTCTATGCCTTCCAATATTAACTTCAAATTTAAAGTTCATTTGAAATTAGTTTTATCTCTGATATGTTATTTTGAGAGATTAGGACGATGGTGTATTAATTTGCTCATGGGTTTGAATTTGGTGGTAAGCTGCAAGGTGCTGACGCCAAATAACACCATCACGAGTATCTTTAAAATAAGATATCAGAGATAACGCTAATTTGAATTTAACAAATCGGCCTTTTACTTTGAGTTTTGGGATGTAAAGTTTTACTGTTCTCTTATTGCTATGTGACCTAAAGGCTAAATCCTTCCTCATTCCATGTAATTTAGCCAAATATTGAATTTTCACGCTCAGCACACTGGATCAAATAAAGTAAGAACTTCAATTCATGGTGACAACGTAATAAATTCAAAATCTAACACGTTTTTATAAACTCGAGTTATATTGGCTGAAAGTTTGATGATTCTGCAAAAACGTGCGGCAGAAATTAGCTTCCATTTAGGAAAGGTCAAATTTTCCGGCCTTAAGTTCTTTTGAGCCTTAATGACTGTAATTCATTAATCTCAAGACCAAACGCAAAGGCTGATAACAGGATAATTATGGGGTGTTTAATTATAATTACCATTTTAAAGTTGAGAATGGTTTTTTAAAATCATCACAAGATATTTGTTGTAAAAATTCGGTTCAAATAAGAAGCAGATAAAAATGTATGACTCACGGCAAACTCGCAGGTCTCAACTGCACTGACAATGTTAAAGACACTATACCGGGTTACATATCTTTCGTTTTAGTTATTCTACAAAAATAGTTTTATTTATAACTTTAAGATTTTTACTTTAGTTTTCAGTATCGTTAAAAAACAAAACGTCAGCGAAGACTATTAGGTTCGCAATAAAATATTTTTAGTCTGGTCTGAGTGGTCATGATAAATGATTGAACTATCAAAGTTGAACTTTCTTGTAGTTTTAATTTTAATATTCATCCCAACATTTGTCACCCAACTAGTAATTCTGTTGAGGCGGAGCCCAAATAACTGATCCTTATAAAGCATCTCTCTCACTATTAAACCCACGAGAACTACCGTGCAGCCTCTCTCCCATTAGAGGGTATAATTGTCAATCATTTTCTCGGCAGAATGAGTGGGCTTCACTAGTCACGTGGTATGTTCCAATCATTCATTGTCTGACTACTTCGCTTGAGGAACTTTGTCAAAGGACCATTTTAGCAAGCAATCTAACAAATGACATTATTATAGTCTGAACAATTTACAATTTATGTCAGCTACTTTATCAGGGACTGCTTCATTATACGATTAATGGGCCTGAGTCCTGACGGTCCCTTGTAAAGTTGGAATGACTTTGGCGGGTAATTTGTAAAATCACAGCATGATGTACCCTGGGAGTTAGCTCACACGTGGTTAACATTGTAGCCCACGTGGTAGTCACGTGGTTGTAGCCCCGAGGCTAGGCTCCCGTGTACATGAACAAAAGATCAAACGAATGAATTACTTATGGTGCAGGGTACAAATGGAGTTTGCAACAAAAAATGCTTTTTAAAAATCATACTCATATATGTGTGCAGAAAACCGGTCAAAAATCTTCAAAAATCTTAGTTTCTGATATTCAAAAAAGTAATCAATCTTTCAATTATAAAATAAATAAAGAGTAGTAGTTATACTTGACTAACATGTGAGTAAGAACACACGCTATTGCAACTAGACAGCAGTAATAATATCACTGAGTTATGTGAACAGTTGCCGGCAATACGAAGCCAGCTAAGAGAGTTGTGCCACCTAATGGCAACGTATAATAATGCATATTATTCAAGCTTTAAAGACTGCACATGTAGGTCATTGGGACGATTAGGCTGGCATTATGTGATATTAAAGGTATTTGCTAAAAACAATAGTGTTGTTTGTGGTTTAAACTAGGTGCAGAAGCTGATTTACCTTATCACAGGGGACAGTAGATAAGAGGCTATATTTATACTAGTTACCATAGTTACACTACTAGTTACCGTAGTTACACTACTAGTTACCATAGTTATACTACCAAGAGATTAGGAGAACTGAGAAACCTCAAGTCTGGTTCAGTAAAATCACACGGTATAGTCGCTTAGAGAAGGGGAACAAGTGCTCTGTACAATCATTTCTTATAAAGTGTTAATTGATACGACATTTTATTGTTCGTCTGTCCTTGTCTAATTCTCGTAAACTTGACTGTAATCTTGAGTAGCTCTCGTTTTCAGTGTTACTTTTAACTAAGTCGTTAACGTTAGTAAAGCTTATCAACTGTTCAATTTTTCGACTGGTCGTCCACTTTTTTGTTGATTGGATAAATGAAAGAGGAGGATGGGTTCGGGTGATAACTGGTCTGAACGTCTTTGTGATGGTGATCTGTGGAGTAGAAGATAGGATGAGATTGGAGATTGTAATCTGTCTGAGCAATTTTGAACAGTTCTAATAGACATGTGTTTTGTACAAGGTTGTGGACTGTAAGTGGGCCGTTCTTGTTATACAACGGCTTGTAAGCTACTTTCAAACTTTTCACATCGATGTATGGCCAGGACACGGATAATCGGTGAGATTTTGGGCAAATTTTAAGCAGCCGAACTTGAGATATCCCTTGAAAACCCGAAAAACCCTATCCCAGGCCAGTATCGCAGGCCCATATCTCGAGACTTAAAGATCACACTTTCTTCAAACTTTTCACGCAGTTGTATGGCCAAGAGACGGATAATCGGTTAAATTTTGGGCAAATTTTAAGCAGCCGAACTCGAGATATCCCTTGAAAACCCGAAAACCCTATCTCAGGCCAATATCGCAGGCCCATATCTCGAGACTTACAAATCGCACTTTACTCAAACTTTTCACACATTTGTATGGCCAGAAGACGGATAATCGGTGAAATTTTCGGCCAATTTTAAGCAGCCGAACTCAAGATATTCTTGCAAACACAGGAAACCTTATCCAAAGGGGCAATTTTGGGGGTCACAAAGGCGCATATCTCGAGACTCAAAAGTCCCACTTTCTTCAAACTTTTCACATCGCTGTATGGCCAGGACACGGATAATCGGTGAGATTTTGGGCCAATTTTAAGCAGCCGAACTCGAGATAATCCTTGAACTTTACTTGTAGTTACCTATAATTACTTGTAGTTACCTATACTTACTTGTAGTTACCCATACTTACTTGTGCCTGAGGAAGAACAACAAATAATTAGCTAGTATAACACAATCTGTATTACTAAGTTTTACGCATTTAATTAAGGTGTGAATATATTCTCACTGTAATGTATGTATAATATATTCAGGATACCAAGATATTCTCACTGTAATGTATGTGTAATATATTCAAGACACCAAGATATTCTCACTGTAATGTATGTGTAATATATTCAAGACACCAAGATATTCTCACTGTAATGTATGTGTAATATATTCAGGATACCAAGATATTCTCCACTGAGGATCTTGGAAAACTACCAAGTTCTCTAGGGGGAGGTAATCTGACAACTTACAAGGAGCTGTGTTCCCTGGCCAGTGACATGGGGCAACCAGAGATGATATACCAGGTTAGTTCCTATGACAACAAGAGATGATATACCAGGTTAGTTCCTATGACAACCAGAGATGATATACCAGGTTAGTTCCTATGACAACCAGAGATGATATACCAGGTTAGTTCCTATGACAACCAGAGATGATATACTAGGTTAGTTCCTATGACAACAAGAGATGATATACTAGGTTAGTTCCTATGACAACCAGAGATGATTTACCAGGTTAGTTCCTATGACAACACGAGATGATATACCAGGTTAGTTCCTATGACAACCAGAGATGATATACCAGGTTATATATACTCTATTTGAAAGCTATCTTGCATATGGTATAACTGTCTGGGGAGGGGCATCTAACAAAAAACTTGAACCTCTGTTCAAAGCACAGAAAATGTGTGCCCGCATAATGTTTGGAGATAAAGAAGCATACTTGGATAAATTTAAAACTAGTGCACGATGCAGACCCTACGGGGAGCAAATCTTGGGCAAGGAATTCTACAGAAAGGAGCATACAAAACCCCTCTTCAACACTCATGAAATCATGAATGTGCATAATCTGTACTTCTACCATTGTATTAATGACATCTTCAAGGTCTTGAAATATAGAACCCCTATATCACTATACTCCCTCTTTGAAACATCTGGCAGACTTGGCAAAGAGACCCTCATTCTCACACCTAAACCATCAGACAGCTACATATACAGAGCAGGGACAATATGGAATACAGTACGACAAAATCTCATGCTAACTACATTCACCTGTTATAAGCCCAATCACCTCAAATCATCCATAAGAATCACCATCACTCACACTCAAAAGGAAGGAGAACCAAATGACTGGAACTTAGCCTTAAACAGCGTTCGACAAAATTCAAAAACTTTAAAATTGACCTTGCCTAGATTACTTAAGCTTGAAAAAGCGGTAATATCTTAGCAAAATATAACTTGCAGCAGCCCCATACCTTGTCATGAACATAATATCGAAACTACCTCTGTGATCACATCTTGCTCTGGGTGCAAAATGAATATATACATAGGTTTATTAGTTTTATAGAAATTTAAAAGTTCTATAGAAATTTATTATAAAAGGATTATAAACATTTTGTTTGTGTGTTTTGTGTTATGCATTTTTATACCTATTTTAGAAGAGATTTTTATAGAATGTTACAAGTGCAGTAGGGTCAGTTTCAGACGAATTAAGCATAAATGACATCATTGCCATGTCTGAAGTGGTTTGTAAATGGGCCATTGTTAGCCCCAAGCGTTTTGGTCCCTCATTCCTGCCACTCAGCATTGCCTACTGTAAAGTAGAAATTTTTCTAAGATGATAGAGAAACTGACCTTGTCTCACTAAATTCAACCACTTACCATAATTAAAATACTAACAACCAAATAAAGTTTTTTAAATAATTATATACAATCACCAAAAATATTTCCTCAAGTTTACTTCTAGCTAACTAATTCGTGGTTTAAGCTCTTATTTTATTTATGATTAAAGGAATGTAAAATAAAACTTTTCGTTTCATTGAAAACTTTTCGTTTCATTGAGTTCCTATGACAACAAGAGATGATATACCAGGTTAGTTCCTATGACAACACGAGATGATATACCAGGTTAGTTCCTATGACAACCAGAGATGATATACCAGGTTAGTTCCTATGACAACAAGAGATGATATACCAGGTTAGTTCCTATGACAACACGAGAAGATATACCAGGTTAGTTCCTATGACAACCAGAGATGATATACTAGGTTAGTTCCTATGACAACCAGAGATGATATACCAGGTTAGTTCCTATGACAACCAAAGATGATATACTAGGTTAGTTCCTATGACAACAAGAGATGATATACTAGGTTAGTTCCTATGACAACCAGAGATGATATACCAGGTTAGTTCCTATGACAACCAGAGATGATATACCAGGTTAGTTCCTATGACAACAAGAGATGATATACCAGGTTAGTTCCTATGACAACACGAGAAGATATACCAGGTTAGTTCCTATGACAACCAGAGATGATATACTAGGTTAGTTCATATGACAACCAGAGATGATATACCAGGTTAGTTCCTATGACAACCAAAGATGATATACTAGGTTAGTTCCTATGACAACAAGAGATGATATACTAGGTTAGTTCCTATGACAACCAGAGATGATATACCAGGTTAGTTCCTATGACAACCAGAGATGATATACCAGGTTAGTTCCTATGACAACACGAGATGATATACTAGGTTAGTTCCTATGACAACCAGAGATGATATACCAGGTTAGTTCCTATGACAACCAGAGATGATATACTAGGTTAGTTCCTATGACAACAAGAGATGATATACTAGGTTAGTTCCTATGACAACCAGAGATGATATACCAGGTTAGTTCCTATGACAACAAGAGATGATATACCAGGTTAGTTCCTATGACAACACGAGATGATATACCAGGTTAGTTCCTATGACAACCAGAGATGATATACTAGGTTAGTTCCTATGACAACCAGAGATGATATACTAGGTTAGTTCCTATGACAACAAGAGATGATATACTAGGTTAGTTCCTATGACAACCAGAGATGATATACCAGGTTAGTTCCTATGACAACAAGAGATGATATACCAGGTTAGTTCCTATGACAACACGAGAAGATATACCAGGTTAGTTCCTATGACAACCAGAGATGATATACTAGGTTAGTTCCTAAGAACCTATAAAAGTATAAAGTTTAGCTACTAGACAGATGTTTTGGGCTATTAACTTATTAAAGTTCCTGCTGTTGCAGAATTTAATGTTTCTGGCACCAAGTTTAAATATTGAATTGGATAAAATTCATTTAAACAAAATTCCCCTAACACGTGGCTCCCCTAACACGTGACTCCCTTAACACGTGACTCCCTTAACACGTGACTCCCTTAACACGTGACTCCCTTAACACGTGACTCTCCTAACACGTGACTCTCCTAACACGTGACTCTCCTAACACGTGACTCCCTTAACACGTGACTCCTAACACGTGACTCCCTTAACACGTGACTCCCCTAACACGTGACTCCCCTAACACGTGACTCCCCTAACGCGTGACTCCCCTAACACGTGACTCCCCTAACGCGTGACTCCCTTAACACGTGACTCCCTTAACACGTGACTTTCTTAACACGTGACTCTCCTAACACGTGACTCCCCTAACACGTGACTCCCCTAACGCGTGACTCCCTTAACACGTGACTTTCTTAACACGTGACTCCCTTAACACGTGACTCCCTTAACACGTGACTCCCCTAACACGTGACTCTCCTAACACGTGACTCCCCTAACACGTGACTCCCCTAACACGTGACTCCCTCCAGTTTATGCACCTGTCTAATCACAGCAGTATATGGAGTGATAGAATTGGAGCGGCGTTTGGAGTGGGAAACCTGGTGAAGTGTGCTGGGAAGGAGTTGGAACCTTATCTCGCTAATATCATACCTAGGATATACAGGTTACTTAGCAACTATTAGGTTACTTAGCAACTATACGATACTGAGCAACTATAAGGTTACTTAGCAACTATAAAGTTACTTAGTAACTATAAGGTTACTTAGCAACTATAAGGTTACTTAGCAACTATAAAGTTACTTAGCAACTATAAAGTTACTTAGCAACTATAAGTTACTTATTAACTATAAGGTTAATTAGCAACTATAAGGTTACTTAGCAACTATAAAGTTACTTAGCAACTATAAAGTTACTTAGCAACTATAAGTTACTTATTAACTATAAGGTTAATTAGCAACTATCAGTTATCTTATACCAGGTACCAGTACGACCCCAATCTGAAAGTGCAGCAGTCGATGAGTAATATCTGGAGTGTAATGGTGTCTAAACCAAAGGAGACAGTAGACAAGTACCTGAAAGAGATAATAGCAGATCTGAAGACTAATATTCACAGTCGCATGTGGAGAACTAGAGAATCTTGTTCTAATGCTCTAGGTAATATTACTTTATTAGAGCACTACTTCCATCGAGGCTACGTCACAGGGTGGCGTCTAAAGGATTCCCTCTCATTATGTAACCATGGTAACTTCTTCCTTTGCAGGTGACTTAGTAAGAACCAGAACACACGATGATGTGATATTATCTGAGATGCCAGAGTTCTGGCTTCTTGTTCTAAAACTAATGGACGATATCAAAGATAGCGTCAGAAAGAGTGCCGCTAAAACTGCAGGTAACCCCAGCCCTGGCAACAGTAACCATGGTAACGTTACGCCACTGCCTGACAACAGAGAACAATTTTACCTTCCACTTTAGCTCGCTTATAAATGTTTTGCTGACAGTTACACTGACACAATACACACTAACTATTTGCAGAGGTACTGAGTAAAGCTAGCGTGTCTGTGTGTAAAATTGAGCACGGTGCGCGCGGTGCACGTGCAATATCCACCATCCTTCCTATTCTACTTGACAACGGGATCACCTCCTCTTTGGTAGAATTGCAGACAATTGCCATAGTAACTGTAATGAAGATAAGTGAGAATGCAGGAAAACTGCTCTCCCCTCATGTACATGTGATCATACCCGCGTTTATTGCTGCCTCTGCAAACATTGAACCCAAAGCTTTTGGTCAAGTAACCACTATGGTAAGTAGTCTATTGTATTATTATATTATATACTTATAACTACTTTACTATATTATACGATAGTAACATAACATAATTATAGTATTTAGTAACAGAATCTTTCATGTTCAGTTTTTAGCAAAGGTATTCTGTATAGTTACACGTTTTCAGGTGTCGGGGAGTACGGAGGATAAAGATAAGCTGGAAGCTGCACGTGCAGCATTAGCGATCAGCTCGCCCCTAGTCGCTGTTATAGATAAATGTATAAGGTGTGCTGACGATTCACAACTGGAAATACTGGTCCCCACTGTGTCCTCCCTCGCTAAGAGCACTGTCGGGCTCACTCCCAGAATAACATTACTCCATACTGTGTCCCTCCTAGCTGTCTACAAACAACAGGTCAGTAGCGGCATCACTACTGGGCCATGCACTAGTGGGCCGTGCCGCGGGCTACTGGGCTGCATCAGGCACTACTGGGTAGCGCCGCGCACTAATGGGCCATGCACTACTGGGCCGCGCACAACTGGGCCGCGCACTGCTGGGCTGCATCAGGCACTACTGGGTAGCGCCGCGCATCAAATAATGCTTATCATCAGAGAATAGAGAAGCATTATTTGATAGTAAGTAGTAGTGCATCTCGTGCAAGTTTAATTATTGTCAAGATCCCTTCTTTCCAACATGATGATCAACTTTAATACGGAGCAAACAGTCAAATTTCTGAGTTTTAAAACTAAAATCCAGCTTAACTTGAACATTGACTACAGGACCTGACTAAGTGGGTTGGCAAGCTGATGGGGGCGATGTTTACTGTTTTGCTGGACAGAAGTCCTGCCGTCAGAGATAAATGTGCTGCTACTGTCGCTGTTCTTATTAGGTGAGTACATCAGGAGGCGGGAATCTTTTAAACACTACTTACTTTCTACTGATACGGTTATTATTAATAATAATATCTTTTAAACACTACTTACTTTCTACTGATACGGTTATTATTAATAATAATATCTTTTAAACACTACTTACTTTCTACTGATACGGTTATTATTAATAACACTACTTACTTTCTACTGATACGGTTATTATTAATAATAATATTATCTGTATTTTAAACACTACTTACTTTCTACTGATACGGTTATTATTAATAACACTACTTACTTTCTACTGATACGGTTATTATTAATAACACTACTTACTTTCTACTGATACGGTTATTATTAATAATAATATTATCTGTATTTTAAACACTACTTACTTTCTACTGATACGGTTATTATTAATAATAATATTATCTGTATTTTAAACACTACTTACTTTCTACTGATACGGTTATTATTAATAACACTACTTACTTTCTACTGATACGGTTATTATTAATAACACTACTTACTTTCTACTGATACGGTTATTATTAATAACACTACTTACTTTCTACTGATACGGTTATTATTAATAATAATATTATCTGTATTTTAAACACTACTTACTTTCTACTGATACGGTTATTATTAATAACACTACTTACTTTCTACTGATACGGTTATTATTAATAACACTACTTACTTTCTACTGATACGGTTATTATTAATAATAATATTATCTGTATTTTAAACACTACTTACTTTCTACTGATACGGTTATTATTAATAACACTACTTACTTTCTACTGATACGGTTATTATTAATAACACTACTTACTTTCTACTGATACGGTTATTATTAATAATAATATTATCTGTATTTTAAACACTACTTACTTTCTACTGATACGGTTATTATTAATAACACTACTTACTTTCTACTGATACGGTTATTATTAATAACACTACTTACTTTCTACTGATACGGTTATTATTAATAATAATATTATCTGTATTTTAAACACTACTTACTTTCTACTGATACGGTTATTATTAATAATAATATTATCTGTATCTTTTAAACACTACTTACTTTCTACTGATACGGTTATTATTAGTAATAATATTATCTGTATTTTAAACACTACTTACTTTCTACTGATACGGTTATTATTAATAACACTACTTACTTTCTACTGATACGGTTATTATTAATAACACTACTTACTTTCTACTGATACGGTTATTATTAATAACACTACTTACTTTCTACTGATACGGTTATTATTAATAATAATATTATCTGTATTTTAAACACTACTTACTTTCTACTGATACGGTTATTATTAATAACACTACTTACTTTCTACTGATACGGTTATTATTAATAACACTACTTACTTTCTACTGATACGGTTATTATTAATAATAATATTATCTGTATTTTAAACACTACTTACTTTCTACTGATACGGTTATTATTAATAATAATATTATCTGTATCTTTTAAACACTACTTACTTTCTACTGATACGGTTATTATTAGTAATAATATTATCTGTATTTTATATTATTATTATATAAAGGAAAATCTTGTTTGTCAAATCTTTTGGAGACTTTCGACACTATACTTAATTTAATAGATGAAGGTGCTCCTGTGGACTTATTTTATTTTGATTTTAGTAAAGCTTTCGATTCTGTTCCCCATTATCGCTTGATTAACAAGCTAGAGAGTCTAGGGATAACTGGTAAAGTTCTAGATGTAATTACAGATTTTATCTCAAATAGAAATATGAGAGTGTGTGTAGAAGGTGAAACTTCAGAGTGGAAGATTGTATGGTCAGGAGTTCCCCAGGGATCAGTCCTTGGACCATTACTATTTGTGTTATTTATTAATGATTTACCAGATAACATTAAAAGTAAAGTTAAAATATTTGCTGATGATCTTAAGCTTATAGCTAATGCCTCCGAGCATGAAACTATAGCTAATGATCTGAACGAACTAGAGATGTGGGAGAGTAAATGGCTTTTAAAGTTTAATCCTACTAAGTGTTCAGTAATGCATTTAGATGTTAACGATAACCCAAGATCAAGTTATTCTCTTAATGGAGTTACATTGGCAGAATCTGTACAGGAAAAAGACTTGGGAGTTATAACCCATAACTCTCTGCTTTGGAATGAACAGATTAAGGCTTCAATATCTAAAGCCAACAGAATGATATGTTGGATTGTTAGAAATCTGATTATCAGGGAAAAATCTGTGATGATATCCATTTACAAAGCTTTAATAAGACCCCATTTAGAGTATTGTGTTCAATTGTGGAGTCCAGTTGCGGCTCATGGAAGTTGGGGGATCATCTTGGAGCTGGAGAGCGTCCAGAGGCGGTTTACCCGTCTGATTGACGAGGTGGGTACTCTTCCATACAGTCGTCGACTGGAAATCCTCAATTTGACAACGCTGGCAGAGCGGCGAATACGTGGGGACCTCATTGAATCTTTTAAAATGATAAGTGGTTTGGCCAATTACGGAGCTGGTTTGTTCAGTATGAGCAGATCTGGTCTTAATGTGGTATCAAACAGTAGATGCAGTAAAAGTAGCAGTAAAATGAAGAAAGTCCACAGTTCTTTTCTTCCGGAGAGGGTGAGACCATATTGGAACAAACTCCCCTCGGATGTCAAGAATTGTGGGACTGTGTTAAGTTTTAAAATAAGATTAGAGGCTTTCAAAAAAGAGACTATTTTAACCGGATCTGTAAATGATATTCATTTTCGGTATGTTTTGGACGAATTATTAGGAAAGATTGAGGGATTAAATTATGCTACTAATAAAGAGAAGCACAATGAATATCTTGTGTGTCATCCTCATGTTGCTAAGAAACGCTTTATTAACTTATATAGTAGTGGAAAGTATGTAAATTAGATTCATTTTACCATCAGATGGACCGTATGGGTAACGCCAGCGGCGGAGAGACGACAACATCGCCCTCCGTAATGTTTACCTCAGCTGCAGGACGATCCCTGTTTGCTACACTCCTCATCAGCTTCGCAACCTTTAACATACGTGGCCTCGGTTCTTGTGATGATCCAGACGACATCCACAGCAAACGGGAGCAACTGGGTACCGATTGTCTACGGTACGGCATAGATATCTGCGCTATTCAGGAGACTAAGGTTGTAAAACCGGATTCTTGCAGTCTTAGCAACGGATACAAACTATTATTGTTTGAGCAGAAAAATGGCCGGCACTATGGACTCGGTTTTGTTATCAGTCCCCGATTTATTGACTATGTGGTATGCTGGAACAGTATCAGTGATCGAGTAAGCTTTTTGGACCTAGAACTCCCTACAAAATCTGGAAAATTTATCAAATGTAGGGTGGTCAATGTATATGGGCCACACAAGAAACTTGCAGAAAATGATCAACAACTGTTGATTAATTTTTACGGCCAAGTTAGGGACGCTCTAAATGTCCCTGCTAATGTTGAGATATTTGTTTTGGGAGATTTTAATTCAAAGTTGGGAAAAATGACTGCTTCAGATAAGGACTTTGGTTTTGGTCGTTTCATGGGTAAACATGGTATGGGTTTGCGCAATGATATGGGAGAAAACTTGTTAGACTTGTTATCAGAATTTGACCTCTTTGCCTCCAACACTGGTTTTCATCATCCTGCCCGACATACGACCACCTACACTGGCTGGAGGAAGGACTGGAGTGCCGGGCGAAATAGTAAAAAGACGATCCCGGTCTATTCTCAGATCGATTTCATCCTGTGTCGAAGTAGGTCGAAGCCAATGCTACAAGATTCTAGATCTTATGCAGGCACCTTGACATACTCTGATCACAGATTTGTTGTCACTAGAGTAGATTTTAAGGACATCTGTCTTTGCTATAAACGCCACTCCAAGTCATCCTTAAAGTTCAACACCTCTGAACTCACCTCGAACCCCACCATTCAGGTGAAATATCGTCAATCCTTAGATGATAACTTAAGTAACACTGTTTCTGCTCTGGATCCAAATTCAGACTTGAATGGCTTACTTGAGTCCATAAAGGATGCTGCAAAATCGTCAATTGGTGTCATCAGACACAGGAAACGTAATCGCAGCGACGATGATGAGGTGAAAAACTTATCTAGCCAGCGTTACTTGTTGAGACAGCAGCTTAATGATAACCAGTCTTTAGACAGAACCTCGCTTAGATCATCTATTAACTGCCTCACCAATCAGATCAAACAGAGACTTTCTAACATACGATCAGCTGCTGCTGATGCTATCTGTAATACCATCAGTTCAACAACAGATAGTAAGAAAATGTTTGAAGCTGTTCGAACCCTGAACTTACCTAAAAGTAAAGCCCCTTCTAGTATTGGTGTTCATGATGAACAAGGGTGCAATATTGCAACAGACACTGGTAAAGCTGCCGTAGTTGCTAAGTACCTTGAGCAACAACTTACTCGTGATGAAGCACCTTTAGAACCTTTTGTAGGACCTCCTCGCCCACTAGTAAAGCCATTCACTAGTGAAGAAATCGGATCAGCTGCTAGAAGTCTCAAAAATGGTCGAGCTAACGGCCCTGATGGGATTCCTAATGAGCTTCTCAAGTATTCCACTGGATTAGTACACAGACGTTTTGCAGACATTATCAATAGAAGCTTCGAGACCAATTCCTACCTTGACCCCATTGGACAGGCAAACATTACCCCCTTACAGAAGCCAAATAAGCCCATTGGTCCAGTGAAGAATCTACGACCCCTCACTCTCTCAAATGCTGTTAGAAAGATTCTTTCAATGGCAACCTTGAAGAGAATTGAGAATAAAGTCAATGCCTTCACTGGTCCATGGCAATGTGCTTACAAGCAGGGTAGATCATGTGCTGACATTGTATGGTGCCAGCGTGTGATGTTATCAGTTGTCCAGAGGAAGAGGTGGGAATACCATCGCATGGGGATCGACATGTCTAGTGCCTTTGACACTATACGACGATCTACCATCCTCGATCTTCTTGTTGAGTGTGGCTGTGATGATGACGAAGTCCGTTTGGTAAGACTTTTGCTTTCCAACACCAAGCTCAAAGTCAACATCAACGGTACACTGTCTGCTGAATTCCAGAGTTTTCTCGGTGCATTCCAAGGTGACTGTCTGTCTGGATGCTTGTTCACACTTGTCTTAGCAGGTGCCTTGCGTGACCTCCGTAACAGGCTTGAAACTGCAACGAATAGGCCTAACCCACCTATCACCGATATTGGTCTTCCACTTGACAGTGAGTATGCTGATGATATCGACTTCAATGATGAAGATGAAGACAATCTGAGGGAGCTGTTGCCTATTGCAACAGAAGTCCTTAAAGATTGGAATCTCTTCGTTAACGAAGACAAAACTGATTTCACTCATGTGTACTTAGCTGAAAAGGGAGCTAAAGACGATCAGGGTAAGCCAATTGCAGGGAACGAGCTCTGGAGAAAGAGTATCACGCTTGGCTCCATGCTTTGTAGTAAGGAGGACATCTCTAGAAGGATATGTCTGGGATATGCCGCGTTTAACAAATACAAGAAAGCTTGGAACCATAAGATCCCTCTGAGTAAGAGGCTTCTGTTGTATGAGGCTCTGGTAGTATCCGTTTTAATGTACAATTCATCTTGCTGGGCTGCCCCTAAATCAGTATTGGAAAAACTAGATATCGCTCACAGACGTCATCTGCGATCAATTTTGAATTACAAATACCCTCACATCATCTCCAACAAGAACTTGTATAAACGCTGCAATAGCGAACCATTGTCAGCTAAAGTGGCTCGTAGTCGGTGGAGGATGCTCGGACATGTACTGCGTGGGCCTACAGATGGCCCTGCCTATTCGTCGCTTGTTTTTGCTGTCAACACCTTACAGCTTCAAGGGCGGCGTGGAAGACCGCAGTCAAACCTTTTCTCACTGATTCTACACGACCTTAGTGTCCGAAAATTATCGTTAAATAATTTATGTGATTTGAACTATTTAACGTTAATTGCTCAGAATAGAGTTAAATGGAGAAGTATGCAAATTGCATGACTTTTGTTTGAGAAAGATTAGGGGACAGAAATGTTTACTTTGTTTACTATCTGTTTCTTAGAGCTTTTGTTTATATATTATCTTGGTTGTTTAGGCCAATAGATTTAAGATATTTTTAAAACTTTAGTAGATATATTTTTGATGATGTGTGATGATGTTTGTGTCATTATATTTTGATTTGATTTATGATTTATTATATAATTCAGTAAGTGGGGATTCTGATCTTCTTTTAATCTGGAATATCGTCACAGCTTTGCAACTTGTTGTTGTTACTCCTGAGTATTTTATCCGCAAAACTTCAGGTACGCTAAGCCCAGTACAGTAGATAACGTATTGGATAAGCTCCGTGGCTGGTATCTGGAGAAAGATGACACTGTAAGACAGCTGGTTGCCATGGTGATGAACAAGATAACGAACACTGCTCCGGACGTTTTGAGAACAGTGCACAGTGCTGTAGTGCCGATAACACTGTTTGGTAAGCACAGTAAGGAGGAGACGGAGAGAGCACAGTGGGAGATGGTTTGGTTGGAGCTAGGAGTCAGTGATCAGTCTGTTATCCTCCTCTACCTCTCTGATATCTCCTCTCTTTGTTCCCTCTCACTACAGTCCACCAGCTGGACTAACAGGATACAAGCTGCTGATACTCTGGGAACTGTAGCTACCGTCCTGGGTCCCAGTTATCCTCCTCTACAGATCCCTCCTAATGTGGACCTGCTGCTCGCTGCTACTGCTGCCAGAACATTCCCCGGTAAATCAGCCATCTTGTCTGCTCTGGCCAAGACTCTTACCTCCCCTAAACGGAGCAAAGTCTCGGATCTGGGGGTGGAGGAAGAGAAAGTGGTGTCAGTGTTCCTGAGGGAGTGCAGGAAGAAGGACAGCGAGTACGTGAGTCAGGTGATGCGGTCTCTGGGGGACGTGTTGTTAGGGGTGGAGGTGACTGACTGTTGGAAGGAGGTGTGGGAAATATGCTCTGCTTACTTGATACCTCTCCCAGAGGATGAGGAGGAGGAGGGGGAGGAGAAGAAGGAGAAGAGGAAGAAGACGGAGACCTTCACCATACAGAGCCTTCCTCAGGAGTCAGCTGTGTTACTGTTGGGCGTGGGATGGAGGGTCTGCCAAAACAAGTCCGATAAGATTGTGGAGCTGTGCGAGTTCCTGGCTGGGAACATGAGGATCTGCACGTGGAAGATACAGATAACAATGCTGTGCTCGCTTCAACACGTGCTGCAAACATTGGACACGAGCCAAGAACACTCCACGGAGGAGCTGAGGAGGAGTGTGTACCAGGCAGCAATACCGGGTGTGCTGAGATGTGTGGACGACACTAAACACACCTCTGTGAGAAGCCTGGCGCTGAAACTGACCGCTCTTATCTTCAACTCCTGTAAAACTGAAGGAGTAGTTGTGGGCACTGAGATTGTTAAGAACGTGTTATTGCATGTTAGGGATCAGGTGAGTTTGGAGGGGAACCAGAACTTGAAATCTCAGGGTATTGAAATCGTGAGTTTACTTGAGAAACATTTCGTGGCCAGTTGAATCTAAGAAGGCCATAATTTACCATAAATATAATCTATGAAATATATTTACACCTGACATTTATAAATACCAGAAACGTTCGTATACAGTGCGCTAAATTAGTAAAGTAGTAAGAGCCTATATAGTGTGTAGTAGTTCTCATTAAATGTTACTGAGATTCTCGGTTTTACTTAACTTGCTTTGTTTGGTTTATTACATCAGTTTTTCAATTTGATATTTAATACAATAATTTGTTTACATTAAAATACTAAATTAATACAGTATAGCTGTAGACAACCATCTCTTTAATTTGCCCCACGTGCTCCGCGTGTGGAAAGGAAAATTAGAAATTCAACTTGTCAACAGCATAATTGATAATATAATATGTGATATATTTGATACTGTTATCCATTATCACTGTCCCAAACGCACTTCAAAACCTTTAAACAGTCATATTGCTCAACTCTATGGACTTAATTTTTCTCTTATTTGTTTTCTATTATTTTCATCAAAATGTGACCAAAAATGTAAATAACATTGACCAAAAATGTAAATAGCATAAACATTAAATTTACTGGGGACCACCTGCCCCACGCCATGTGGTCTGCGACGCACAAGTGCGTGGCTGCGGCTTTTGTTAAATCGCTCCTAAATTGTATGCCTACAATGGAAACCTTCGCGCGTCTCCAGTCTCCGGACGTCCGAAAATTTTTGCAATTTAGCAAAAAAAGTTCCATTTATTTCAAATCTTTGAATTTTATTTTAACTCTTTGAATTTTATTATTTATGAAAAATGAATTTGAGTAAATTTTATTTGTTCTCTTAAAAGTAGCTGGACATCCGGGGGAGGGGGTGGTTTTGAAAATTCGGACAGGGGGTGGTTTGATAATCTGCGATTTTGGCGGACTTCCTAATATAAATAGATGGCCGCTAATGATTCTAACAAGATGCACCATGCCGAGCCAGCGACAACAGGAAATCGCGGAATCGCGATTTTTCCCCATTATCAATTATTTGCGACAAATTTTATGTATAGTCTTATGTTAATGTATAGTCTGTTAAAAATATCGCGATTTTTGGGCAAAATAATCGCGATTTTCTTTTGTCCCGACTCTCTGTGCCGAGCTGCGAAGGATTGAAATCGTCAATCACAAATCAAGAACAATATTAACATCGTCGGTGCCATGCTTGTAGCGCGATGCACTACTGGGCCGCGCCGCGCATCAAATAATTCTTCTCGCAACCACTTCGGTAGATCGGCGAGATGCACCACTGGGCCTCGCTGAGCTGCGAAGGATTGACATCGTGAATCAAGTGCCATGCATGGTAATTAATTGTTTTGCAATTTTGCGCGCGTTAGTAAGTTATATTATTAAAAACTTCAAAGCTTTGCACACTTTTTCGAACAAGTAGAAATGCTTATTATCCGTGAATTGCATATAATAATATAATAATATTCCTTTCATGCTTGACGGATGTTGCTCGTCTAAATTTCTTCGAAATAGCGCGCGCCGCTTTCTTCTAGAAATATTAGCACTGGCTCTTACTAATTCGCTCGCCCAAAAATTTCACGTGACTTTGGTTTTTATGGTTTTGCAGCCGTACAAAACGGCTTTACATAAACCCTAATCCCAACCCTAACCATAACCCCAAAGCTATCCATAACCCTTACTACAACCCTAACCGTAACCCGAGCCCTAAACAATCGAATTCATGTTTTACTAGCCTGTCACGTGACCAAAACGGTTTTTGCCCATAACTCTCCAGGGACGCATTTTTACCCTATGTCATGGGGGTGATTCGGAATCAGCGTCCAAAAATACATCGATTCAGATCAATTTCATACCCAAAGGACCTTTTCACAAGAATTTTCTTAAAATTTGGGCGAGCGATTTAGTAGGAGCGATTAGCACTTGGCCCGATGGCAAGTGCTACAAAGTAGCGCGTGCCAGGCCAGACATTAACAATGGTCAATTTCAAATTTCATGCACTAAATATATCCAAGCGTACTAAATTTGATTCACGATGTCAATCCTTCGCATCTCGCCGATCTGCATAGCATTATTTGATGCGCGCGCGACCCAGTAGTGCATCGCGCTACAAGTACTAAATCACTCTACAGTCGATCTTCGAGATTGTTCTAAAAGGGCCCCCGACAGTTGAAACCAACTTCAATCGATGTATTTTCGGAAGCTGATTCCGAATCACCCTCCATGACATAGGGTTAAAATTCTCCCCTGACGAGATATAGGCGAAAAACTGTCTCGATCACGTGATATGACCGTATAAGGAAGTTAGTCTAATTTCTCGTTAGGGTTAGGGTTTCAGCATATGCTTTTGTTGTAGCGCGATGCACTACTGGGTCGCGCGCGCATCAAATAATGCTTCTCGCCGGTAGATCGGCGAGATGCACCACTGTGCCTCACCGAGCTGCGAAGGATTGACATCGTGAATCAAATGCTTTTGTTAAGGATAGGGTTAGGGTTGGGATCAGATAAGAGGGTTAGGGTTTCGAATAGTCGTTCAGGACCATCTAGAGAATGGGTTGAAAAAGTCACGTGACAGTCGAGTGTAGAGTGATTAATTATCATCCATTAACAAAAGTCCATCAGGGACTTCGTGGAGTCGAAAAAGGTACACGGTCGCTGTCTGGTGCTGCTAGGCATTTATTGATCAAGATGTTTTATTGTTGCTCTAACCAGAGCCCTCTCGCTTGCAGTAGCGCGCGACCGCCGGAAACAAGCGCGTCACGCGACGCAGTACGCGTAGGCACATGGCTATGTGAAGTTTTATTGTATTGGTTTTTGATGATTCTATTGTTCATGACTAATCAAGTTCTAAGTGGAGGTATAAAGTACTGCTTAAGATACTTCGTCATCTCATGTCCAGTATTTGTAGCGCGATGCACTACTGGGTCGCGCGCGCATCAAATAATGCTTCTCGCAACCACTTCGGTAGATCGGCGAGATGCACCACTGTGCCTCACCGAGCTGCGAAGGATTGACATCGTGAATCAAGTCCAGTATTGAATATAATGAATAAGATAGTAAACAATACAGTTTCAGTAGTTGACCCATACAGTTAAGTCCGTCATAACTCACAATCGTTTAACCATTAACGGGTGATACTCGTAAAATATCTGTTCCATATATTGGACCGACGAGTCCAACTCGGCGCGCATCCTGGTAGGTTGTAAACCTACAAACAATCGTTTAATCATCTGTAAATTGTCAAAATCGTTGTGTGTTTAGTCGTTGACCATTGTTAATGATCTGGCCCGGCGCGCGCTACTTCGTAGCTCGTGCCGTCGGGCCATTACGAGAAGAAAGCGGCGCGCGCTACTTCGAAGAAATTTAGACGAGTAACATCCGTCAAGTTTAGTCGCTGAGTTAGCGCAGCAGTAAAATAAGTTGTTACGCGCGCGCGTAACTATTTTCCAGAAATGTTTACTTTTTCGCAGAAAAAACGGTAGTCCCGTGAAAATAATTATTTTTTTCAGAATTTTTTTTTGAAACAAATTTTAAATTTTATCCTTTATTTTACAATCATAATATAATAATATTTATAAGCCTCCCTTTTGAAAGTTTTAAATTTTAATATCAAATATATTCACATTTCTATTTAAAATTCAATTTTATGTAGAAGTCAATATTAACTGGATAAACACAACCAAAGTAACCAAAGTAAGTAACTGGCCGCCAAAGCCGCGCATTCTTGAAAACAGGATTAACTTGTTTATAGTTTGAATACGACAACGTAAATTTAAAGCTATCCGTGGTTTTTTTTTTTAATTGTAATTTTACCTAAGTCCAAAGCCGGCTTTATAAAATTTAGTAATAGATCATAATACATCGTCAACTTTAAATATTGACAATGCAACATTTCATTAATCTATAAACAAAGCGTACTCCAGCCCCTACACGCATCAATTGTATTATTTTATACTTTTTGCTATCTAATAAATATCGTATCAATGTCATGTACGTCTAAGTTGTAAATGTTCATGTTTTGTGTAAACTGAATCCAATTGAGACTAGTGACAAGGATAAGGACCCAAGTGCCTGTACGGCTTTTTCGGACCCCTGTGGACCACTACTCCTGAAATCGCTCTACAACATAGAACATTTATGTCTACTACGTCATTTGGCAATTATTATCATTAATCTAACTGTCTTGCTGAGGGGGAAGAGTAAACGCTTCACATTAAAATACTTACAACATACAAAATCTAAAACCATTAACACGGTTAGTAAATATCATGGACAGTTTTGTATAAATCTATTTCGTAGTAATATATTCACATTTGCTTTATCTTAATACTATAATGAAGTATATAATAGTAGGATATATGTTTCGAGAAAGAAAGGACGAGGCTGTACCTAAATGGCCCACGAGAGGATAAAATGAGAATTCTCTGCCTGCCTTTGGGGTATCACAACCCTGTATAAGATTTCCGGGGTTATCTATGTGGAGATGAAGTGGCAAGTGAAATGTTTTGCGAAGTTGACAATAGTGGAGATATGTTGGTTGTCAAAGATGTCGTTGACATACATACATACATACATACATACATGCTACATGAAGAGGTCTCCTCCTAGTCGTTGGAGTGGCCTGCATCACACACATCTCTTCTACGGCGTAACATGTTCCTCCATTCCACTCGCTTTAGAGCCAACTGTTTTACTGCATCTCTGCTGATGTTATCGACACCTGTAAATTCAGCCGCATCCTCGAGTACACAGGCCATCCAGCCTTTGCGGGGTCGTCCTCTCAGTCTCTTTCCATAGTTTGGTTTCCAATCCAGTAAGAAATTGGGGAACCGCGTCTCTGGCATTCTGACAACATGTCCGTACCACCTTAGTCTAGCCGCACCGATGAAAGTTTCGATAGACTTAATTCCAGCACGCCTGAGAACTTCTTCATTGGAGACATGGAAGAACCACTTTATCTTCAAGATTCTTCTCAGGGAGGTCAGATGGAAGACCTCAAACCGTTTAATCTGCTTCTTTGTTGTGTTCCACACTTCAGCTCCATATAACAGAATAGTAATAACAGCAGCCTTGTAGATACGGATCTTGGTGGGCGTTCTTATAGTTCGACTGTTCCATATCTTCCAAAGCTGATGGAATGCACCATTAGCACGCTGGATCCTGATGTCAAGATCTCGGTCAATGGTACCATCCCCACTGATGTTGGCACCAAGATAAACAAAGTTGCTGACCTGTTCAACAGGTTCTCCCTCCACTGTTAGCTTTATACTGTCTCTTTCGGTGTAAGGTCGCTGGGACGCACACTTGCTGATCGCCATGCATTGTGTCTTTTTAGCGTTGATCTTCAACCCAGCATAAGAGGTGTAATAAGCTATAAGATCAGTGGACTCTTGCAGCCCTTCTTCAGTATTGTCCATCACTGCCAGATCATCAGCGTAGTCACTATTCATGATAACCTTTTCATCTGCACCCTTTAGTTCCTTTTGCAGTACAGCACCATGACTGATTGCCTTGTGAACCTCGGCCAAAAAGATTCCAAAGTTCAGACAGAAATTAAATACAGGAGGGCCCTGGATATCACCCTGTCCAGTACCCGAATTAACAGAGAACCAATCAGACATTTCACCATTAACCCTGACAGCACTCATGGTTCCGTTGAAGAATGCCTGAAAGATTCTAACATATTTCTCAGGAAGTCCATAGTGTCTCATGCTTGACCGAATAAACTCTCTTCTGATGGAATCAAACGCTGCCTTAAAGTCAATGAAATTAACATAAAGTGGAATGTTAAACTCAATGCAGTTGTGAATAATGGTGCGGATGGAATAAATCTGATCAATACATGAGCGGTTCCGTCTGAACCCACACTGATTTTCCCTAAGAAGACACTCCATTCCAACATCCAGCCTCTTAAGAAGAACCATTTGAAGAACCTTAGAAAACGTTGCCCTAAGAGTTATACCCCTATTATTGCAGCAGTATGAGGTGTCTCCCTTCTTTCCGATAACCACTATAACACCTTTAAGCCAATCCTCAGGGATCACCTCTTCCTCCCATACCTTTTTAAACAGTAGCTCTAGTTGGCCAACAAGAGCACTTCCACCATACTTAAGTTGTTCATTAGTTATCTCATCAACCCCTGCACTTTTGCAGTTCTTCAGTTTCTTTAGAGCACAACTAATCTCATCTCTAGAAGGAGGTCCATCAGAACAAGAAAGGTAGTAAAAACTCGGTTGTGAGGGCACACCATCGAGGTCATCAAGATTGGCATCCGATAGTGGAGGATTTAAGAGCTCAGTAAAGTGCTCCTTCCACCTTTCCTTCTGACTGTCCGGGTCTGTAATAAAATGACCATCCTTATCCCTAACTGACATACCCACTTTCTTCTTCTTTTTCCCAGAAATCTTCTTTATCTTATCCCAAACTTCCCTTTGCTGGCCTTTCTTAGAAGCCTCCTCTAGATCAGTCGCTATTTTAGTAGCCCAGTTGGTGTCGTTAATTTTACAACTTTTCTTAACTAATTTATTAAGTTTAGAGTAGGCTGATCTATTGACGTTTGAAGTGGGATCCCTCCGTTTGAACATTCCTCGTTGCTCTATCAAGTTCTTAGAGGTTTGCGAAAGGTGTTGTTCTTTAACCTTCCGGGGACGCTTTCCAAGCACTTCCATCGAGACATCAGTGACTGTCTGCTTGAAATTATCCCACATGTCCTCAAGGTTGACCTCGTTAGCCAGACAATCAAAACGGTTCTGAAGAGCCACGTTGTACTCTTGAACCTTAGACGAGTTTCGCAAATGTTCGATAGCAGGCACATCGTGCCTTTTAGCAGTGATCTTAGCTACCGACTGCAGTTTGATTTGCAGCCGTCCACGAACAAGATAGTGATCTGAACCAATGTCCGCCCCACGACATACCTTAACATCGAGTAGCGAGTGTTGGAATCGTCCACTAATACAAATATGATCTATTTGATTCACAGTTAACCCGTTGGGAGACCGCCATGTACCCTTGTGGATGTCTCTATGCTGGAACAGAGTTCCACCAATAACAAGTTGATTGGCTGCACAGAAATCCATGAGCCTGGTCCCATTGTCGCTTGATGAACTATGGAGAGATTCTCCACCAATAACTCCCTCGAATCCATATCTGTTTGAAGTAACTTTTCCATTGAAGTCACCCAGTAGCAGTTTCAGATCATGTCGGGGCAGTTCACCAAACGTGTCTGATAAAACGTTGTAAAAACGATCTTTCTCTCCGTCATCAGCACCGTCAGTCGGAGCGTAGGCTACAACAACAGATATGTTGAGGTGTTTGCCGTGTAACCTAGCTGTTAAGACCCGCTCTGATGTAGGTACATAAGAGATCAGGGAGTTCCTGACCTTTTTGGAAAGACATAGGCCAACCCCTTGCCTTTTGATACCATCTCCCCTACCAGAATGAATAAGTAGACTACCATTGTCCAAAAGTGTACTTCCAGATCCTGGCATATGAGTTTCAGTAATACCCAAAATATCAAGACTGTAGTGATCAATGTTTTGACTGAGTTGATAAAGCTGTGAAGATGAGCTGACTAAAGATAAAACATTCCAGGTTCCAAAGTACATTGAGTGTTTGCTGTAGTTGATAGGATTGGACTTGCTAAAATCAGTGTCAACATGAGCGATCTGTTGACTAATTACTCTGTTGTTATGACGAGCAACCACTCTTCTCATCAGGCCACTGGGGTCCCTGAGGCTTTGCCCAGTTGCCGTCATCCTGGTCTCACCCGACCTCGCAGAGGTAGAAGCACACCGTCCTTGATTTGTGTGTAATGTTTCAGTAGTACAGAGAGGTAATAATCCTGAAAGTATTGTCTTCTTAGACATTAGACAAATACCTCCTCCAGATCCAGTCTTTAACTTAAATTGGATATATTAAGTTTAAGACTCCTTTGATATTGAGGAGAGATCAACCGTCGTTTTAATTCAGGGAGAGGTGGTATGCTCGAAGCCCTTTGAAGCTTTGATTCTAAGCTGCTCTTTGTTAAGCTTCATGCTGCAACATATTGTGAAATGCAGTTAAATAGCTGGTTTATAGCCGGTTAATAGCCGGTTAATAGCCGGTTAATAGCCGGTTAATAGCCGGTTAATAGCCGATTTATAGCCGGTTTATAGCCGGTCTATAGCTGGTTTATAGTAGGTTTACAGCCGGTTAATGGTCTAGTAATAGCCGGTTAATAGCCGGTTTATAGCAGGTTTATAGCCGGTTTATAGCCGGTCTATAGCTGGTTTATAGCAGGTTTATAGCCGGTCTATAGCCGGTTTATAGCTGGTTTATAGCAGGTTTATAGCCGGTCTATAGCTGGTTTATAGCAGGTTTATAGCCGGTCTATAGCTGGTTTATAGCAGGTTTATAGCCGGTCTATAGCCGGTTTATAGCTGGTTTATAGCCGGTTTATAGCAGGTTTATAGCCGGTTTATAGCCGGTCTATAGCTGGTTTATAGCAGGTTTATAGCCGGTTTATAGCCGGTCTATAGCTGGTTTATAGCAGGTTTATAGCCGGTCTATAGCTGGTTTATAGCAGGTTTATAGCAGGTTTACAGCCGGTTAATGGTCTAGTAATAGCCGGTTAATAGCCGGTTTATAGCAGGTTTATAGCCGGTTTATAGCCGGTCTATAGCTGGTTTATAGCAGGTTTATAGCCGGTCTATAGCCGGTTTATAGCTGGTTTATAGCAGGTTTGTAGCAGGTTTATAGCCAGTTAATAGCTGGTTTATAGCAGGTTTGTAGCAGGTTTATAGCCAGTTAATAGCTGGTTTATAGCAGGTTTGTAGCAGGTTTATAGCCAGTTAATAGCTGGTTTATAGCAGGTTTGTAGCAGGTTTATAGCCAGTTAATAGCTGGTTTATAGCAGGTTTGTAGCAGGTTTATAGCCAGTTAATAGCTGGTTTATAGCAGGTTTGTAGCAGGTTTATAGCCAGTTAATAGCTGGTTTATAGCAGGTTTGTAGCAGGTTTATAGCCAGTTAATAGCTGGTTTATAGCAGGTTTGTAGCAGGTTTATAGCCAGTTAATAGCTGGTTTATAGCAGGTTTGTAGCAGGTTTATAGCCAGTTAATAGCTGGTTTATACTTATAGCCGATTTATAGCCGGTTAATGGTCTAGTAATAGCCGGTCAATAGCCGGCTAAAATTCAGCCAGAGTTCTTTAATCATCACTCATCATAATTGCTTAATTGCTAGTTAATAAGTTAATAGCCAGGTAATAGCCAGTCAATAGTTGATTGATAACCAATTATTAGCCACTTAAATCTCATATTCAGTTGATAAGGTTGATGTAAATAGATTAGACGATTAGTAAACTAAAAAATCAAAAATTTCATGTGAAATTGGTTGAACTTTTATTTGAATTAAATTCAATTTTGATTGTAGTGTATTTTAATGCTTTGTACAATTAACTAATGCGATATTCAGGAGCCTGAAGTGGGCCAATGTTCAAATCTTACCTATTACTTTAGAAATTGTATAACTATCACGTGACATCTTATAACCCAACAATTATAAACCTAGCCCAAACTAATTTCCCATCCTAATACATTTTTCAAATCAGAACACCTATTATCTTATTATTAACAAAATCTGTAAACGCCAAATCCAGAATACTCCGTTTCAATTAACTTTATAACCCAAAGTGTACTAAACCGCGACTGTAAATAATGTTAACTCCATCCATTAACTCCATTAATATTGTGCTCTAAAATTTACAGTACATGTACTAACCTTTTTAGTTCATGTACTAACCACTTACTTAAACCGAAAAATTATTTAAATTGCCTAAAATCCCAGTTGAATAAATACTAACCTTACAATGGCACGAAGGCAAACAGGTATGATAAAATCAATTGTCACCTTGCAAAATGCAAATAAATAAAAGTTTCAAAATCTTTCAATAAAATTTCAATAGAAAATGCGCCACAGAATCTTAAAATGCACCCCTATTATAGATCGATTTTTAAACCAAGAAAATAGGTTTTAAAAGTTTTTAAAAACGTTTTGAAACCATATTATTATAATGATACTATAAGTTGGAAAATAACTTAACAAGTTAAACTAGACTAAATGAAGTATATCAGTTTGAGTAAGGCCGTAAGGGTAATTGTTTATTTTAAGATGTCTCTGATAGTGGTGCATATATAAATGTACAATGTATAATGTCTAATATGCAGGTTTTTTAGCTTCAAAGTCAGTCCTAGTCGGAGTCCTTTAATTTGTCTCCAGACAGTTGATGCTTCTTTCGGAGAGTTTTCATCTAGTCCGTTGTCTGAAATAGGAGCTGATAATTATAATAGTCAATCAAATATCAATAGAATCAAACAATTAAATTTGAAATTGTTATTTCAAAATTAGTCTACTTCAAAACTTTTTTAAGAAGAGCGACGTCTCACAACCGCTATTTAATTTCAAGAGCTTAAGAAAGTTATGACTTAATATTAAAAATTGACTTTTGGTACGGCCCCTTTTTTTTATTAACGGTATAGTTTTTGTTATTTAGGCACGTACCGTGGTATCTTTTTGAGCTGAAAGGTTCCTACTTGAGTCCGCACTATTTAGCTAAGATCTAACTGATTAGAATTAATTTGGATCGATATCACGAAGTACTAATATTACGATAACGATCCAAATAAGTGTAACTCTGACTAGACTTTCAGAGAACTAGAAATAATTATGATGAATAATCTTTGAGGAGATGACCGTAGTTATACTGAAAACTGAGTTCTATCAAATCATATCTGATAATGGGAACGGGTCTCAAATGCAAACACAAATACAATTGATTGTTTAGTTTCTGAAGTGGTACCTGTTCAAGTTCAAAGTGTGTGGTTTCCTCCGTGTCACCTGGTTCGTTCATTCTGGTTTGAAATGCACCACCTGTCCCTGCAGAGAGTAATAAGTTATTCAATTAAGATTAAAGTAGTGTGGTTATTCAATTAAACTGAGTTTCACACAATCACTGAAATAGAATAATACCTCATGAGACTATTAAATATTTATCATTATTGAGAGTTTATTTATTGAGACTTTCTAATGCCCACGTAATTGAATGAAAGTTACCCTATCGATACTGAGAATAACCAATTAATGCTTACCGCCTGGACATCTTTCTTTCCGTGGTCGTGATTCCTTCAAGTTTCTTCTCTCTTCTGTTTTTCTGAAATTTTAGATAGCTTAATAACTGCCTTACCACCCCTTTTATCTTTTTATGCTTAAGCACAATGTACATTTTCACAACGAATTTGTTTATTTATCTAGAAACATGATTCCTGAATCAATATTTTACAATTACTTGTCGAGATTTTTGTATTTAAATAACACAACATTTATTGAAAATTGTACTCACTGATCACCGCCATACTCTGCTAAATAATCAAACTTTTATTTGTAGATATCTTGGGTAAGGAAAATAGGAAGGGGTTAGGAAATAGGTAGGGAAAATATGGGAGGAAAATAGGTAGGGGTTAGGAAAATAGGTAGGGAAAATAGGTAGGGAAAATAGCGATACGTTTTAACCTAACATATTCCAAAATTATTTAATTTTTTCCAGTTGTTGCGCCATTATTATGTTGATTAAGTTCTGTTGACCAGACAGAATTATAGTGTGGATTGTTTACAGCGCCTCATCGCAATCTCGAAATTTTTATTTTGCTCTGCGGTTTAGTTACCAAAGTAACTCGCGCTAATATATTCGAGAAATTCGCAGTATCTCTTCCTCGTGCATGACATAAATATTAATTTAAGAGTTTAAATAATAATCTTATTAAGTGGGTGTTAAGGTGTTAACATACTTATGATATCACAAAGTGGTGCATCATAGACAAGGTCCACTATCTCTCCATCCATACACCTCGCTTTACCTCCTTTGTTGATGAACCCTGTTTTGCATTGTACCGTCAACAGCTGTGTTCCATGTGGTACAGGAAGTCCAGGTTCCGTTGATACGACGTTCTTTAGGCTTAGTTCCTCGCAACCTTCGGTAGGTATTGTAATTTTACAATGTCGTTTTTTTCGCGCAACTAGTTAACTCAGTAAACTGTCGTGAAATATCGTCTTAATCTAATACTACTTTAAAAATATAGCTAAGCATAACTCATGAAGCTATGTCATGATATAAATTGTTAGGTTTCTGAATAATATCTGGAAAAACAACATAAGATCAAATAGTTCAATAGATTACCTGATAGTAATTGTGCGATGATCACTATTTCATTCACGCCGATATTTCCCTGACTATTTATTTCAATAGTGTCCCCAAGTTTACACCCGGAGGGGACATAATCTCCAGGGACCGTGTTTTCATGGTACACTGTGAGGGGATACGTATCACACCTCCCTCCCTCACAGGTACACGAGTCTCTAGAGCAGGTGTGAGTGTTCTTCATGGACTCACGTGAGCCATATTCATGCACTATCTGCTTAATGCAGTGTTCCTTATCTAGAGACGCTCTAAACCAGGCCTTACTATCCCCTACTGGGTTTGCATAAGCAAGGGTGGACAGGTCCCTGTCTATAGCATTATCTGCTCCATACTTAGCCACGTCATTTTTATAAGTCGCAGACTGAGACACAGAGGCAGGTGTTATCTCTCCTGGTCTTAGTGCACCTGAAGTAGTGAACACTTTAAGAGATTTTCACATTATAATTTATACCATTGTCATGCAGTAAAATGAAACAAATAGTGTTGATTTGACTAAATTATAAAAACCTGAATTACATAATTACATAATATGTGTAATATGTATCCTGATTGATCAATTGGTTGTCTAACTTAAACCGATAATAATAATAAAGCGACGCGGCGGACCTCGTTATAACGCGGTATTTGTAATATGCAAAATGAAAATAGTACATAAAGTTACAATTTTAAGTTTGTGATAAACTTAAAGTTGCACTGTGCAGTATGGATTAATTGTACATGACAAAGCTCTTTCAGCATCAAGAGAATATGTGCACCAAACACTGACCTTACATATTATGTGTTTAATTCTACAAAACTTCTTATAGCCCTATTATAAGTCCACAAGCTCGGTATATGTGACAGTTTGCCTTCAAAATCTTTAGTAGAGGCTCTTACGGGCAAAAAGACGTGTTTTCTGCTACGATTTTAGAGACCTAACCGCTAATTGGACACAATAGTATGATGTCTAAGGATCGATAATATGTTAAGAAGTATAAATTTGGCCTTATTAGTCACGTGCTATACCAATGCGCGTTTTAAACTTTGACAGTCTATTACTCTAAGGCAAATAGAGTAATTATATTCATATTTTGTCAGCAATAAGATCACATTATTTTCTATTTAGTGTGAAAATATGAGCTAGAACGGACATAATCTCGCTGAGTTATAGCTGTTTGAAATTTATGATGAACGCGCGGGTGCCAATTGATAACAACTAAATGCTTTTGCGCGTAGTGCGCGTCGAAAATTTGGCAAAAACGCTTGCGGAGTGACAATATTCAAACTTCGATAAAGTATATGAAGTGGGTACTTCTCAGAAAGGAAAAATTTAGGCAAACACGATGTGACTATTTTTGGGTTGATTTAATACAACTGCAAAAAATTATTCAAACTTCAAGCAAAAAAAGTCAAATTTTTACCACTTTTTTGGATTTTTACCCCCAAAAAAATAGAGGGATTTTTCAAATTTTTATATCATCTTGTGCGGCTGTGTTTTAGCTATCTCCATGCAAGTTTTGCCGACATGCCAACAAAATTAACTTGTTCAAAATATCAAAAAACATGGTTTTTTGGCCTATTTTCTGCCCAAAAATCGGTTTTTTGCAATTTTACCCCCAAAAAGTCAGTCCAATCATCTTAAAACCACTTTTAATCGATTCTACGGTCAAAAATACGTCTAGTAAGGTGTATCTGGGGTCCCTAGCGTATCTAGCAGACAATGCCCGTAAGAGCCTCTACTACTTGTAGGTTTACAACCTACCAGGACGCGCGCCGAGTTGGACTCGTCGATGGAACAAATATTTTACGAGTATCACCCGTTAATCAAAATCAAACCTCGTTAAAATACAGACCTTGCTATAACGCGGTTTTTTTTGGGCTAAATTATCTCCTGAGGAATAATCTCCTCCATCGATGCGCGTTATAACGACGTAAGCTACTGTAATACTTATTAAAATTTAAATTCATCATTAAATTAAATTTATCCTTACCTGTTAGGGGTAACCAAAGCAAAGTCGTAATAATGATCACCGTCGTTTTCATGTTCTGGCTTCTGATATATTTAATTTTTTACATATGTACTACAAGTACATAATTTAGTTTATTAGGACTGATAAAGTGATAATAATCAAATATAACAATTGTAGCGCGATGCACTACTGGGTCGCGCGCGCATCAAATAATGCTTCTCGCAACCACGGTAGATCGGCGAGATGCACCACTGTGCCTCACCGAGCTGCGAAGGATTGACATCGTGAATCAAATATAACAACAAAAATATTTTTACCTTAAATATCAAATGTGACAAAACTATTTTATTATTGTTTGATAATCTCATATCAGCGGACTTCGGAGACTTAAAAATATTTTATTTGACAGAATCTAAAAGATTTTTAATTACTGTATGATCCCTCTAATTCTGTTACGGTCTCACCGCGTGGAATTGATCAGTGATTAGGGACATGATTGACGTCCCTGGAACTGGACACCTTATAGATAAGATAAAACTATATGGAAAAGACAATAAACTCATTTCGATTACTGAGCACAGATTTGTGAAATATTAAAGTCTGTCTCTAAAAATATTATTTTTCACCATAAGTTTTTCCTTAAACAAAAAGAATAATGGTAAGAACTAATGGTAAAGAAGAAGACTTTGATAAGCTCCCCGACGCGATACACGAGGCCAGGATAGTGTTAGCCCTTAAAGTTTATGTGCAGCCGGCATCAATCGAATAATTTGTACGCTGTTCAGTGTTCTAGATATGAGAGCGTGCAAAAGAAAACCCTGACCCTAACCCTTAAATAGTGTACTGATCTACAAGAAAAGGACCGAGGTGATCTTTGTGTGTCACGTGTACCCATCGCCTTGCAACCGCCTTTGACCTGATGCCTCTTACGGGGTTCTTAGATAAGCTGATAACTAATGCACGATTAAGCTGGTGAGTTGGGGCAGCCTAATGATTTGTGAAAGAATCAGGTCTCATCTGTAGGTTTGAATATTCATCGTTACTACAAAATTTGGGCCAGCCAAGTGGTCAGTGAAAGAATCAGGTCTCTTCTCCTAGTACAGCAGATCTGAATAGATGAATATTTATTCTTACCAGAACACCAGGCCGGAGAGCTTTGCAGTACATGGCATGCGCCATGCAATAAAAAAAGGTGAGGGATCGTGAATGGTGCAGATAAAGATCATTTAAAGATTTAATGATATCATGCTCACAAAATACTTACAGTTACAGCCCAACAGGCAACATACCTAGTCCTAAGATAATGATCCCACTCTTGAATTTTGAAATTCTGACTGGACCGAATTTTATTACCGAGAGTTTATCAATATCATCTTCGCAAAAAAAACATATTTTGTGAATCTGTATAACCTTATTAACTGGTTAACTGGACAGAGGGACAAACTGAAACAGTGCAGTTAGGGAATAGCGCAAGTAAAAGAGCGCACAAGAGATTCTATGCGAGTTTTAATTGTTTCCTATTTAACCGCGTCATTCTATTCACTACATTCGGCCCATTAAGTGATCAGAACCGGCGTCGGGCTTGAGCTCGCAGCCCGGCTAATCGTTTCCTATATAACCGCGTCATTCTATTCACTACATTCGGCCCATTATGTGATTAGGACCGAGCTGTTAAGAATCTATAGATCGCCTCTTCCAGGGATCCTCCAGTCTAAGTCAGCCTCCCTCGAATACCCCGCGAACTATTACGATTTCTCGTGGAAGAGGCTGGCATTTGCCGAGTGCAGTAATGAAAACCGATTAAACCCGCCTGGACAAAGGGACACACAGTGCTGTTAGGAAATAGTGGACTGAGATGTTTTACACAGATTTATAGAAATAGAATATAGTTTTTTGCGAAGACGGTAAATTCTTGTCAATATAATTCGGTCCAGTTAGTTATTAACAGACTTTTTTTAATAACAACTCTACTGCATATTTAGATAAAAATGCAACTTAGAACGACAATTCATGAGCCGTTTTTTAATAATTAGAAGAATGGGAATTTTTAAGGTAGATGGATGTGAGTGTAATCATTTGTACAGAACAACAAACCACCTTTACTGTCTCGTCTACGAAAAGATGAGGGGTCTGACAAATAATTATAAAAATACTGAAAGTCAAAAAGATATCATCAAACTTATTGTAAAACTAAAACTTTTATAAATTTCTGACTAACAGTTTGGTAAATACAATTTTTCCTACCCAAATTTGATTTTCCTCAGGTATCCCTCAAAACGACCACTGCAGAGTCGCGTCCTGAAAATCCTCTCAGTCCTCACGTTCCTTTATAATTCTACTTGGAGTTAATCGATCTTCCTATGGCTAACGACTATACGAACAGGCTCACTTGAAGTACCTTGAATAAATACGCTAAGCTTACAGCAGCCCGGCTAATACTCGTGGTGCCCTAAACGGTGCTTTTCGTTCTTCTCTTTTCAACCTGTTGAATATAAAGATGACTTAGTCTGTTTGTAATCCCGTATGAGATTAACAAGGACAGACAGGCTTGGTAAGTTTAACAAGAGTTAGAGTGACTGCAATAGTTATAGTATGTATTCTCTTAGCACAATGATCCTAGTGGCAAGTTACTGAGGGCATGGTTAATCGTTTTACCATTGAATTCAGAATCTAGTCTCTTACTTTGTGGCTTCTATGGAAATCTAGAAGTAAACGGACAATGGCTATTGGAGCTGAGAAAGGAGTGACAGTTACATTACGATAACTCCATAGTAATTACAGAAGTACCTCGCTACAAGTAAAACGCCCCTCGCTATAACGCGGGCCGAAAAAGGAAATACAGACACAGTGGCCACAGTCCACTCTACCCAATTTTGGGGTTTGGTAAAAACAATAACAGAATCTTAACTATTACTCAAATATAATATACTTATTTGTTGCAGATTCTCTGGCGAAGCAATGAAGAGAACAAGTTAGAATTTGACAAGATAAGCAAAGGTTGCTGGAAGAGCATTTTGATCGGTTTTGTGGCAATTGTGTTGGCAATTGTGTTCAAAGTGTTTTAATTTTATGTTTCATTGGGCTGTATGGGATGCATATTTTGTTGATGTGATTAAAACTTTCTTTTAAGGAATACTCCTAGCTAACTACCTTATCGGACCTTATTTGGACGGACATTAATTGAACGCTGGAGGCCCTAATATAACCTTCATCTTAATGTCCGTTCAAATAAAGTCCGTTCATGTAAGGTCGGTCCAAGTTAAAGTCCTTTGAAATTTTTTCAAAAATTCTAACTTTTCGTCCAGAATATGACAACTATGAGAACTTTATTGTGCCGTAAGTTAACAACGGAACGGTTCTCCTTGGTCTGCCGGAGGCATAGAAAACTTCACTGGTATATGATGTTTTCAAGGGTCACTTGGCGAAAAAGTCAACGAAATTATGGTACTCAATGACATAGTTCATGAGCTAGTCCCCGCGGACCTTTACTGATAGTTGAAATTCGACATATGACGTCATCTAGCGTCATCTAGCGTCATCTAGCGTGAAATATCGCCAGATGATGATAGATGACGCTAGATGACGCCAGATGACGCTAGATGACGCCAATTAGCGACATTGTCGCTAAGTGCACGGCACCTTTCGAATGTCGCTATCTAGCGCTATCTAGCGCTATATGACGCTATATGACGCTAGATGACGCTAGATGACGCTAGATGACGCTAAGCACGCAGCACTGACGCCAGGCGACAGATAGCGCTATTTTCATAAAAATTCTAGGGACGACATCTAGCGTCATCTAGCGTCATATGTTGCCGCGACATCTGACGCTATCTGACGCCATCTAGCGATATCTGACGTCATCTGACGACATCTGTCGCGACGACATCTGACGCAGGCGACATCAAGCGCTGGATAGCGGGATAAGTCAGTTTACGACAGTTCACGCTATCTAGCGCTATATAGCGCCAGATAGCGCTATATAGCATCAGATGTCGTTGCGACATATAGCGCTAGATAGCGTTAGATAGCGCTAAATAGCGTTAGATAGCGCTAAATAGCGAAGAATTTTGGGTCGTGACAGTTCAGGCTATTTAGCGCTAGATGTCGCTATCTAGCGCTATATGTCGCTGCGTCAGATGTCGTCGCTACATATAGCACAAGATATCATATCCTATCACAGTAACAGTAATCCTAATTGTGTGTGTGTGTGTGTGTGTGTGTGTGTGTGTGTGTGTGTGTGTGTGTGTGTGTGTGTGTGTGTGTGTGTGTGTGTGTGTGTGTGTGTGTGTGTGTGTGTGTGTGTGTGTGTGTGTGTGTGTGTGTGTGTGTGTGTGTGTGTGTGTGTGTGTTTTACTGGGACCGTAAGCGCAGCCTGTCTTTTCCCACCCAATCTTTTTTGTTATTTTTATTTTATATGAAAATTAATTTTTACTGTGTATGAAAATTAATTATAATTTAAGTGAGAATGCAAATGATATAACTATAAGCTTGCGCGGCTCGTCGAAGTCACCCAACTATTACACTCGATTTATCAAATATTCGGCTGAGTGGAACAAAATATTAAATATCACTTAATCAAGGGGTCGTTTACATATTATAATTATATAAAGGGCCTGATGCCGCCGGCCGGGGTTTTCCAAATTATTACGCTCGCTAGTGTGATTGTGACATAATACTAATAGCTTAATAGCTATGTATGGAACTGATTACTAACAATGAGGGGTCGTTCACATACCCCGTAATCAGTTTTACCATAGCTATTATATTTACTAGCAGGAACCCGTATAACCCTAAAATAGTGTCAAGACTCAAGAGACTAAATAATTATTACCAATTTAATTCGCGTTTTTGACACCACTTGGTGGTTCAAATTTTGGGCTCTAAAACTCCTATTCCTTGGCCAATTTTTTATTTTTTCATGCTGATTTGGAGGCCATTAAAGCATTTGACCCAGTCAAAAAAGTATCAGTTGCATATCTTTTACGGTTTTTGCGGAAAGTCGCGTTAAAGTTGATGCCGTGGTGTCAGTAAAATGGTACGGATAAACACATCCATATATATCGTCTCGCTTTATATATAGTAAGATGTCAATATTACACTAGCGTAATCAATAATCATTTGAAAACCCCAACCTCCTCAGCTGATTACGTAATACTAATATGTAAACGACCGTCGACCCTTAACAATAACATTTCGGGATCGGAAGAAAGCGGCACGTACTATTTCGACGAAATTTATACAAGTTACTAACATCGTTGATTCATGATGCCAATCTTTCACAGCTCAGTGGTGCATTTCGCCGAAAAGCATTATTGGATACCGAGAAGCATTTTTGGATGCGCGGCGCGACACACTCACAGTAACGCATCGCGTCGATTCACGATGTCAATCCAATTCACTGTTCATGTTCACAGCTCGGCGAGGCCCAGTCATGGTGCATATCGCCAATTTAATAACATAGTTGGTCAGTTCGTACAAAAGTCGTAAAAAATTCGTACAGTTCGGCACGTTTTTTCAGTTCGGGATTAGTTTGGGAAAAATTCGCCTCATAAATTTTCGAAATATATAATAAAAAGCTAATTGCAAAAATTTGTGTTAAAATGGCGGGAAACGATGACGTGCGGATGCATGTTAATATTTTAAATCTGAAATGTAACCTCCCGGACAAAAATAATTTGTTCGGACTGAAGTGATTATTGTATCACGTGGTGACCCCCACTGTCGCTTCACTTCGACGATACAGGGGGAGCCGCGCACTTCGTGCGCGGCGGGTCATACAACGTATGACAAAATGATTACTGCTAAAAAACAAACATTTTTTTAAAAATTCGGTAAAAATTCCTCGACAGCTTTTCAAAATTTGTACAGTTCGACACCTTTTAAAAGTTCGTACATACAGTAACGTACTGACCAAGTATGTTTAATAAAGCACTAGTGGTTGCAAGAAGCATTATATTATTGGCTGCGCGGCGCGGCCCAGTAGTGCATCGCGCTACAACAAACATCGTCAAATAGATTACTCGAAGCTCAAAGCTGTAAAGTATTTATCCAAAATAATTCCGATCCCGAGGATTGTTACTGGGCCGCGCTCAGCCTGTCATTCCGCCAAATCTTAATGTTTATGAACATGTACATAATAGCCTGGGTCCCCAGGTAAGAGGATTGACATAACTTATAAATTTATAATATATTAATTCTAAATACTGAATGCATCGCATTTTAAGGGTTTTGGTATTTTCGTAGCTAAATTGCACTAAAGCTTTCGCGCTTGCACTTCACACTTGCGCGTAGTTCGTAAACTGAAAACTCGTGGGTACGATATATGTGATTACTGAACAATAAATTCGGCTCGACTCTCATTACATTCTTTTAATAACTTGCTGTGCGAGATTTCAATACTATTAATTTAATATATACTATTAAATATACAATTAATCTGTAATAAATGGCATAAAATTGAAATTTTTGTTTAACTGAAATTTTTGTTTAACTGAATTTGCAAATGCTAATTTAACATTTAGATCTTTACATCATCTTCTTTCACATAGCCATGTGTCTAAGCGTACTACTAGCGAGAGGGCTATGGTTAGAGCATAAACAGGTTATACTGGACGAATCTCACTCGTTAACGGGTGATACTCGTAATTTACTATCACGCGCCGCTTTTTCTCAAAATATTAGTCTAAGCCTATACCAGCTGGCAAAGTTTTTATATGTAACCTACATACAACGTTAAAATTTAGTTGAGTTTTGAACGTTGCTTATAGTTGATAAGATAACCTTGATCTAATGTAAAATAATAAACGTTTTGCAACGTTAAAAATAAAACCTATAACCAACGTTAGATATTTAACGTTTAACAACGTTTTATGTGTAACCTACATACAACTTTAAAATGTAGTTGAATTTTAAACCCTACTTAAAGTTAATAAGGTAACCTTGATCTGACGTCAAATAATAAACGTTTTGCAACGTTAAAAATAAAACCTATAACCAACGTTAGATATTTAACGTTTAACAACGTTTTATATGTAACCTACATACAACTTTAAAATGTAGTTGAATTTTAAACTCTGCTTATAGTTAATAAGGTAACCTTGATCTGACGTCAAATAATAAACGTTTTGCAACGTTAAAAATCAAACTTATAACCAACGTTAGATATTTAACGTTTAACAACTATAGCCATAGCTATAGCTGTCGCCGCGATATCTAGCGCTAGATAGCGCTATCTAGCGTTGTATCACGCGGTGACCCCCACTGCCGCTTCACTTCGACGCTACAGGGGGAGCCGCGCACTTCGTGCGCGGCGGGTCATACAACGTATGACAAATCTAGCGCTATCTAGCGTTAACTGTCACAAACCGATATTCTCCGCTAGATAGCGCTATCTAGCGCTAACAAGCGTTATCTAGCGGAGAATGTCGGTTTGTGACAGTTTACGCTAGATAGCGCTATCTAGCGCTAGCTGTCGCCGCGATATCTAGCGCTAGATAGCGCTATCTAGCGTAAACTGTCACAAACCGACATTCTCCGCTAGATAGCGCCAGATAGCGCTAGATAGCGCTAGATAGCGCTGCGTCAGATGTCGTTCCGACATATAGCGTTAGATAGCGCTAGATACCGCTAGATGTCGCAAAAAAAAGGGCGGAAATTTTATGAAAATAGCGCTATCTGTCGCCTGGCGTCAGTGCTGCGTGCTTAGCGTCATCTAGCGTCATATAGCGTCATATAGCGTCATATAGCGTCATATAGCGTCATATAGCGCTAGATAGCGCTAGATAGCGCTAGATAGCGACATTCGAAAGGTGCCGTGCACTTAGCAACAATGTCGCTAATTGGCGTCATCTAGCGTCATCTAGCGTCATCTAGCGTCATCTATCATCATCTGGCGATATTTCACGCTAGATGACGCTAGATGACGCTAGATGACGTCATATGTCGAATTTCAACTATCAGTAAAGGTCCGTCCCCGCCAACATGACAAACTTGTTCTAGCCTCTAGATATTACGGTAAATCTTGTTGCCAAGGACATTGTCCGGCGTTGTTATAGTTCATATTACTGAGGGGAGGTAATGAAACAGTGCTAGGAAAGCTCCACGTGATTAACTTAACCTAAAGTTAACCTAAAGTTGTCTAAGATAAAACCACTTCACGCCGAATGGCTTGTAAAAGTTAACACTGAAATGCAGGACCGGGGTAGTTTGATGAAAAAAGGTTTCCATAAAGCTAGAAATCACTGATGCTTTAAGCATGGACTATTTAGTATTTCATGCACGAAAACCCATTTGATGAAGATGATATGTGATATTAGACACTGATCATGTACACATATTTTAAAATGTTTACTGCTGAACGACTGTTTTTCTTACTTACTGTATAAAAAGTGGATTTAAAAATCATTTGCTGAAATAAAAAACGTTAAAAAAAGAAAAAGAATTCGGATTTTTGATGGCTTTACTAGCAGGAACCCGTCTAACCCTAAAGTGGTGTCAAGACTTGAGAGACTAAGGAGTGTTATAAAGTTGTTGTACTCTATAAGTGTATATTCACCTACAAGCATAACTGCTTGGCGTGATGAGGTACATCTTTGATTGGTCGAAGGTCTTTCAACAACACAGCATCATCACTTTCATAGTAGTCCCCGGCTTATGACGGGTTCATAGCGGTATTAAACATGTTTTTCTGGGCCCAAACAATCTACGTTCCTACTATGCTATTACTGGTCTCTTGACTAACTCCCAATCATCAGTGGCGTAACGTTGCCTGTTGGCCCCCCCCCCCCCCGCCGAAAAGGCGCCCCCTCCCCTTTTGGTGCCCCTCCCTAAAATTGAACAAATTAGGTGATTTTAGAGGATGAGCCGGTAAAATCTCTAAAAAAGTGTGTATCTAGAGCAAAACGCGCAGTTTTGCTAGTACTTTAGTTAAGTTTTCGAAATTGTCCCACATTCAAACGACGATTTGGCGCCCCCCTAAGACGGCGCCCCCCTGCACAGCGGGGTCAGCGGGGCCCTTCGTTACGCCACTGAGAAAGGTTGGTCAAATTATTAAGGCCAGAGGGGGGGGTAAGGGGTCAAAAAATTCTACCAAAATATTATTTTCTAAATCGATTTAATTTTTAATGACAAAAACATTGCCGCTATTCACATATTTGTAGCTGATTAACTTTATTTTATAATTGAGGTTAACCGATTTTCACAAAATTGACTATACAACATTGAGGTTAATAAAATTGAGGTTAATATTTTATTACACGCCATAATTTTTTGTTATTTCGGTCAGCAAATGTAAACTCTAAATTTTAGGTTCATAATTGTCAGAGAAAGTAATATCCAAACGTGATTATATGAGGTTAACCTCGTCTTTTAGATATAGCGAGAATAGATCAAATGATAGAGTTATTATTTTCATCGTAAGTTTACGGTATACACATTTCTAAATAGATGACGTGTTGATTGACTTTCTTTTATCTTGGGAAAATGAAAAAAATGAGGTTAACCAACACATTTTGGTACCGTAGGGAATATACATACGATTCTTACTTATGTAATGTACCACAATATCGAAGTGAGGTATCTATTGGTATCACAATGCCTACAACTATAATCACGTGACAAAGGTGATTCGAACTGACCATATTTTAGTAGAAGATTTTACCCGTAAATGGCTAAAAAATGAGGTTAACCTCTCATTTTTTGAATACCTGACTAATCAATTATATTTTAACCTCAAAAACTTAATCGTTATACTGTGCAAATGTTTTACTACATATATAATAACATATTGATAAACCAATCCCAGTGTTATATGGTCTAAAGCGAGGTTAACAACCAAATTTTAAGCAGTTAGTGTTTACAGGAAGTCTTGGTTAACCTCATTTTTTACAATACAAGGAAATTAACTACTGAAAGTAGCTAAAATCATTTAGGGGACGGCCAGGTCTGATCAAGCAAACGTTATTAAGTTTATAAAAAGTCCTAACTAACGAACTGTGATACATTCCAGTGAATATTCAAAATTTTGAAAACACTAAATTGCATCTATCTCAAAACACATTTTTTGACCTTTCGATTCCTTAGTTGAGAAAACCAGCCACCCCCTGATATTGAGATTTGGTACAGTGGTTCCTTGGACAATTATCCTCATTTATTATGTGACCGATTTTTTTTATTTGACTCGGTTCTCGAATTATGAGGTTAACCAGCTAAATTTTCCGAATTTTTGACATGGTTAACCTCATAATTCAAGAACCGAGTCAAATAACAAAAATCGCTCACATAATAAATGAGGATAATTGTCTAAGGAACCACAGTACCAAACCTCAAGATCAGGGAGTGGCCGGTTTTCTCAACTAAGGAATCGAAAGGTCAAAAAAGTTACAGCCGTTTAAAGATCCAGTTCAACATGTAATTACAGGTAAACCTCAAAATTTAGCGCGCGATATCTCAGGAACGCAAGGTCAGATTTTGATCTGGTTTTTTTCTTCTTGTTCGTCTCCAGCAGCTATTATCAAATATGTGAAAACTAGAAAAGTGCCATTTACCCCCCCCTCTGGCCTTAACAAAAGTAAACAAAAGTCCATCAGGGACTCCGTGGAGTCGAAAAAGGTACACGGCAAAAGGTAGAATGAAAGCTCGTTTGTGATCATAATGCTCTTTTTCATAAATGATAGTATATAAAATCTTACTATATATAAAGCAATGAAACAATGAAACAAGAAATTCAATGAAACAAGAAATTTAATTTTAGCACATTTTTACAGAATAAAAAGATGTAAAACAATTCATAAAATATAATGCCCATTTGGTGTATGACTTTTTGTCCTGACTGCTAGTTTGGTTTATGAAGGACAGGTAACTAACGGGGCAAGGAATGCGCGTGCCTGGAAGCTTTTGCACACACCGAAACGCTAGTTCAGTTAAGTTTTTAGAGACAAGGCTCAGATTAGGACTAGAAGAAAAATTGTTAGCAGACATTAGAGGTTCTGTTTATAATTGTTACTATAGGTTGCAGTCTTGTTGTGACAAAAGTCTACACTAAAACATGATTTAGTTTATATTTAGGATATAAAATGCAGCTTCAAGGTGGATATTGGAGAGCTGGTGAAAGATTATGGCCTTTGTATCAATTGTTATAATAAGCTATAAATATCTTAAACTATACAGTGCTAATTAAAAATTTCTTTAACCTTCATTCTCAAATTAGATTTTTAAAATTCAAAAATAAATAAATATACAATGATTTTATTAAAACTTTCTCACACATACTTTACTCACAGGACAAGACTTGGAAAACAGTGGCCTAGCGTAATTTTAATTGAGATGTGTGTGACCAGCCAGCCCAGTGGAATAAATTTTAAATATGACTAGGAATCCAGTTTGGGAAGAAAAAAAGGCTATATATTTTTCGGCCGCTTCGCGGCCGACTTGTCACTGGTCAGCTCTTCTCCCAGGTCAAGATTAGTTTGAAATGCTTAGCGTATCCATTAGAATAATTACCGGATGAATATGCAATTGCAAATTTTGAAATTAAATAAAAAATTTCTGAGAATTCTTTAATTTATTTGAAACGCAAGGAAATATTTTTTAAAAGAACTATATAGCCTAGCCCACATACTTCTTCATTCCATGCTTCATAGTGGCTCGGTAGATCGAGTTCTGAGATTTAACTCTCATCAGCATGATGAACGATTCGCTACTCTGAAAGTGGCTTCGACCTTGTGATGATATTTTGGCCTGACTTTGGATCTGAAGCTTGCTTCTGCCAGGTAAGATACAATATTAGACGATAAACTTCGGACTTAAAGCGGGATAGGGATGTATAATGGAGGGGGTTGTCTGCACTGTACTCTAGATGATCTAGGATGTGAAGCTTGCTTAAGCCTAGAACACACGAGTTCCCCTGATATAGTAGCAATGGCTAGATTCACTTCCTTCCCACTTGCACTGTTGTTGACTTGTAGCTACAATATTAAATTGATTCGTGGAAATCGGTCTCGGATGTGAAGCTTCCTTAAGCGCCAAACCCTGAGAATACTGTATTACTCGAACTTCGAGAATTTTCTAAATGAATCTAGACTAAAGGAGCCAACTTGAATCCATAAAATTTTGAATGCTACATTTTAAAATACCGCTCTATATTTACACCGTTCACCAGTTAATATGGCTGGGAGGATTGGGAGGATTGGGAGGATTGATATTAGATTGTCGATTGTTTAAGATTAACTTGATATTTTAGCGTATCAGAGCTGAAATTTTGCATGACTATTTCAAATGACTATTTTACATGACTATTTTTTCATATTCCGGGATGTTGAGGAAGCAGGAATGGATAGCGCGCGTTTTCTGCGCGTTTTTTGGTGTCTGAATGCGCAAAAAATAGTCAAGCAATCTTATAGGTAAGAAATAGTCATGGAATCTAGGAATGCGCTCGATTCGAACTTCGAATCGATAAAATGATGTAACATCGCGTTAGCCCTGAGAGCGACCAATTTTGATTTAATTTTAAATTAATGTGAATATTTTTTCCACAAGAATCTTTTTTTACCGGTTATCAACAAATTTTGACTAGGTGTTAAATTCCTGGACGCCTGACTATTTGCCACTGGGCCAGCCAGTTATGTTTGGACAATAACATTTGTGCAGTCAAAATCTTTGACGGTCCAATCAAGCAGGGCGTGATTATGTTGATTAGCTAATAGCGCACGTTTTAACTTACCTCGCAAGCACATTACACTAGTAGTAAAGTCAGTCATTCTGAACTTTGGGGTTAAAATGTTAAAAATTTTGGTTGATCTAGTGTTGTGATTGTCAGGTGGGTCTGCCTGACAGATTTGAAGACAGGGTTTCCTTGAGGAACATGTGTAAGCGAGACGATATATATGGATATATGGATCCGTGCCATTTTACTGACACCAAGGCATCAACTTTAACGCGACTTTCCGCAAAAACCGTAAAAGATATACAACTGAAACTTTTTTGACTGGGTCAAATGCTTTAATGGCCTTCAAATCAGCATGTAAAAATGAAAAATTGGCCAAGGAATAAGAATTTTAGTGCCCAAAATTTGGACTCCCAAGAGGTGTCAAAAACGTGAATTAAATAGGTAATAATTATTTTAGTCTCTCGAGTCTTGACACCACTTTAAGGTTAGACGGGTTCCTGCTAGTAATAGTAAAGTATAGTACTGAACTGCAAACTGCATGTAGGGTTTTTTACACCTTAAACCCGAATGTTGCCCTTTAAACAAATGTATTTTTGTATTTCAAAAATGATGTTGACTTTTTAATATGACGTAGAATTATAGCTATTTCCGTACAGCCTAAGTATGCGCGTTTGAAGGACTATGAACATGTTAGCTCTTTTTATTTTGTTAGTCAGGTGGCATCTAACAAGCATATTATCGGATGTCTACTTATATTTATTATTATATCATTATTCATTGTAATGGCAATACAATTTAAATTTTGTTTTACTTAAATTTTGTTTTACTTAAATTTTTAAAAACTTATTGGCTATTGCTCTATTATCAAGTGTTGTACTCTTAAATTGTTCAGGATGATAGGACACCACACGATTTAGATTGATTGCTCCTGATGTTATGAAGACTCAACTCTGTAAAGGTTAAAATAAAGCTTGGTTTCAAAACTTATTGTTTCAATTCAAATTGATAATTATTATTTTCTATGCTTTATTTGACCTTATTTTGAAATATATCCTATCAAATATCTCAAATCATTATCTGATCAGATGAAATTAAAGAAGAAGTAAACTCTGACAATGTTGTGGAAACAAAAGAGACCAACAATAAAACACCAGACAAAGAGATTGATACAAAAATCAAAGAAGAAATAACTGACCCAACAGACGATAATAAATCCATAGAGGCTGCATCAGACAAGGATCATGGCGAATATAAAAGAATTTCTGCACATCCAGATTTTATTTGTGTTGCACAATTTATTGGAACTTTCGGTAGCTTACTGGGGATCCCCCAATTTTTCATTGATACGATTGAAGATGGGCTGAATTCTTCAACAAGCAAGATTGATGATGATTCTTATCTTGATGGTGAGTTACTCGGGACAGTTAAATTATCGTAATTGTGGATATTCATTAGATCAATTAGAAACTATTATACACATCATTATACACTGCATCAGTGATAATTTGGTAGTAAATTTTACAGTTCATTTTAACATACATATTTCAGCTTGTGGTAATGCCGTCGAACAGCTCCTCATCAGTTTGCTACGAAGATGTGGTGTCCTAACAAACATTCCAAAACTCAGCTCCACTCTGCAAAGTTATTTTAAGGATAGAGACTCTAAAATATACTCCTCCCTTGGTGAAAGTCTATTCAATAACCTGCCAAGAACAGTAAAACTAGAGATACTGAAGTTTGTTTGTCTCAGTCAGTTTGATGAAAACTCAAGATTCAAAACCGAACTCAACTCCCAGTTCTCACCTGACAATCTGAGATTTCTTCCTTTGGGTCGAGATTTTGAGAGTTCACAATATTGGTTCATATCGGTTAGTAAGATAAACAGTTTTGTTCAACATTTCGAGTTAAGTATCCATGAGTGTTTCTAAACAGTTGGAATTTTGTGAATTACTTGCCTCAAATTTAACCTACAATTTTGAAACTTTTCAAGTCATGTGCTATGATGCTCCAAAATCTGTATTCAAAATTGCAGGGCAAAACTCCATCAAGAACCTGTTCATTTGGCCCTCTTTAACTGACTAAGTGTTTATTAAAAAAGCAAATGATGTGGTTATCCGAGCTGAACATCACGTGATATTTACTTAAGGACCCAGAACAAATTGATAACACGAGAAATTATATATTGGAAACTTTGTAAAAAATTCATGAGGCACCCTATGCCAATGGGTTTAAGGTCTAGACATATTTGCACAGACTCCAGAAGTCATATCCTACATAACACTGTAATTATTAAATACCATTCTTAAACCGTTCTTGAGTTATTAACACTGATCACCCTGTATCACAGAATTTGCAACTGTTAATTTTTAATATAATGTCACAGTTTCTCCTATTTCACCACCTCAGGACACAGAGAAAAGCCACAGATTGTACAGGTGGAAATATCCCTACAGTCCCGACCAATGGTCCCTGTTCTCTGCGTCTTACTCACAGTTGCAGCGTGTTGTGGAGAGGTTGAGGCCCCCTGATAGCGAGCATCAGCTCAGACAGGGCAAACTTTGGGAGATTGTTAACGAACAGAAAGCGTATCTTCCTCTGGACAAACCTGTGCGTTCATTTTAATGCTTGAAACAATTTTATTCTTTTTGCCATTAAGATTAAACCTAATAGTTAAATCTGTCCAATTTCACTGAACTTCATGAGGTTGCAAGTACTTACAGCAAAGATAGGGTGGTGGGCTGACCATATTTATGTATATTAAAGTATATTGAAGTATATCCCCGGGCCAAAATCAGAAAAAACCTACATTTTGATATACTTAGTAGATTTATATTCTTCGTTAAGATTTACAAGATAAGCCAGTTGTTAGTCCCCTGAACTCATACACGAATCGACATCCAGTTTGAAAAAAAATGTCCGTGTTATGAGCCAAAAACTATATCCCCATATTTGGAAACACAAACAAAATGTGATAGATTTTGGCCCCTACAATAATTAAATTTCAATATTTTTGTATGAGACTTTAACTTTAGGTCATAGCTAAAGTCTCAGCCATATTCTACTGGAGATCTACTTTTGGAGGGTGCTCCCATGTTGCACAATTAAAACATACAGATTACAGACCCTCCTGTATGAAGAGAGTAGTTGGCAAAGTACCTGTTATAGCTAGTTAATACAATCCCACGTGATACCCATATAAGGAGAACCCCGACAAACTTGCTTATTGTTGATATTACTCATTTAATAACGCACAAATTGCTCTCCACACAGGTGAAGAAAGCTAAGAAGAGGAAGAAGAAAGAACAAGTAGATGAGACGGATGAGCTAGCTAACGAGGATGATCTAGAAGTAGCACACAGGATCCGAATATACGAACTAGGGGTCAGTACACTATACAGAGTATACATTATAGTACACTAGTAATCTACTAGTAGAACTACACTAGTAGTAACCAGTAGTAACTACACTCTACTATACTAGTAGATTCGGGGGGGGGGGGGGGGGGGGTACTAGTAGATTACTGAATATCATAATTATAACATGTTGTTTCTATTGTCCTGGTGAGTTTGTTTGGTTAGAATGTTAATATATATATAACACTAATATATACAGGGTGGGCCAAAAGTCAGTACCCATACGTTGGCCTTAATAGCTCCGCCGTGTTTTAAATTTGAGGGCTGTAGCTTTGCAGATGGCATACTGTACTTACTGGTTCGAGGATTCCGTCGTCAAAATTTGAAAATTCGAATATTTTAGACCACGCCCATTCAATATTAAAACACCTATATTGTTTTCTCTGAACATGCTGAACGCCTAATTTTTTAAGAGACGGTAGATTATCAAATGTTGCATATGATCTGAAAACATGAGGCAAAACGGATTAAAAATGACGAAGTTATCAAGTATCTTCTGTATCTCGTTAACAAAATTGACTGGGTGATTATGTGACACCGTGACACGACACCTTAATTGGGCACCCTTAACAATTCCCATAATGTTTAACGGGGTAGTTAACGGGGTCACCTTATCACGTCATTAGGTAAACCAATCACCTGATCACACGTAATGAATAAACTCGTTATGCTTCATATCTCGGTCATCTGTATATTATATAATAATATATATAACTACAAATACAGTATATAGTAACACTATATATATATAGTAGTTACTAGTTACTATAGTAACAGTATATAACTACAGATGATATATAGTAGTTACTAGTTACTATAGTAACAGTATATAACTACAGATGATATATAGTAGTTACTAGTTACTATAGTAACAGTATATATATTATATATAGTAGTTACTAGTTACTATAGTAACACTATATATATATATAGTAGTTACTAGTTACTATAGTAACACTATATATATATATAGTAGTTACTAGTTACTATAGTAACACTATATATATATAGTAGTTACTAGTTACTATAGTAACACTATATAACTACAGATGATATATAGTAGTTACTAGTTACTATAGTAACACTATATAACTACAGATGATATATAGTAGTTACTAGTTACTATAGTAACACTATATAACTCCAGATGATATATAGTAGTTACTAGTTACTATAGTAACACTATATAACTACAGATGATATATAGTAGTTACTAGTTACTATATATAGTATATATAGTAGTTACTAGTTACTATAGTAACACTATATAACTCCAGATGATATATAGTAGTTACTAGTTACTATAGTAACAGTATATAACTACAGATGATATATAGTAGTTACTAGTTACTATAGTAACACTATATATATATAGTAGTTACTAGTTACTATAGTAACACTATATAACTACAGATGATATATAGTAGTTACTAGTTACTATAGTAACACTATATATATATAGTAGTTACTAGTTACTATAGTAACACTATATAACTACAGATGATATATAGTAGTAACTAGTTACTATATATAGTATATATAGTAGTTACTAGTTACTATAGTAACACTATATAACTACAGATGATATATAGTAGTTACTAGTTACTATATATAGTATATATAGTAGTTACTAGTTACTATAGTAACACTATATAACTCCAGATGAGGAAGAGTGCTAGGAATGTGAACAGGAAGGTTTACACAGAGCCTAACGAGGATAACGAGACCAGTGAGGAGGAAGAGAACCAGCAACATAAAGAACACGATGAGAAGGTTTGTTACCATAGCAACACATGTTACCATGGCAACACATGTTACCATGGCAACACATGTTACCATAACAACACATGTTACCATAACAACACATGTTACCATAGCAACACATGTTACCATAACAACACATGTTACCATGGCAACACATTTTACCATGGCAACACATGTTACCATGGCAACACATCCTACTATAGAAACACATGGCACTATGGTGATACGTGTGTGTTACCATACTGACGATATTTAAAAATATTTTCAAGAACTTTGTTGATACTAAAGTACTTACTTGTACTAAATCTAAACTTACTGAGTCAGACTGT
>NC_087077.1:20237197-20329215 GCF_026151205.1 Bolinopsis microptera | reverse complement strand
ACCGCCAATAAAGTTACAGCCCTCCATCCACTGCTTCAAAAGTCTTCTCTAGCACATATGAGACTTCAGGTAAAATATGATGATCACCACCCCCTTGGAACCCAATAATCTGAGTCGGCGGGTTTTTTTATGACTGGTAAAATTTTTGACCGGGAAAAATATGGCGGAATCTTCCAAAACCCACCACTTTATCCCGGTTATAATAATCCCGAGTAAGGTAGAAATAAAATACGTCAAAAATACGTTAAAATACGTTTGCCTATTTTTTTCGTAATTGCATTCAAAAACTTAATAAGTTATGTCTTTCGTTCGCAATTTTTTCAGACACATCGTCATTACGGTTCAATTTCATTTATTTTGTTCCCTTGAACGGGATTGGAATTTACTTTTGGAATTGAACGCAGAAAAATATTCATATTTGTGTAGAAAATCGTCCGTAAAAAAGTTTCAATAAATACACAATTAAGAACACAATTACTCAGATGAATCGTAATCATCATTGAAATCACATTTCTCCATGTTTTTGATAAGTCGAAGGTTGGCATTAATGCCTACTAGCTTTATGGCCTTATCCGTTGCTAGTCTATTTCTGCGTTTATCAACAATATATTCCCAAGAGGACCAGTTAGTTTCACAGGCAGAAGCACTACAGACGAGGCTCAGAATTTTCTTCGCCATTATTTGAAGCTCTGGCGTTGCTGCACCGAACGAATCCCACCACGTACAAGGATCTAGCTTTGTAGCTCCGTCAATGGCAGATTGCCGGCCAAAAAGACCTTGATTGGGCGACATCTGTCCGACAGCGACATCTGTCCGACAGCCGAATTAGGGATTTCGGACAGATGTCGCTGTCGGACAGGAGTCGTTTTTGGCGACATCTGTCCGAATTTTGGATCATATTGTAATTTCGGTTCACATTCGTATTTCACAAGCTCACGGGTAATCTCGTGACGTTCTAAAGCTGATGTGATCCCTTAAGATCTGATCCATCGATACGTGATTGACTAGTTGAGAACAGGATCGTGCTAGCCGTACCCTAACAAGCTGTCGATCACATCACAGTACATGAGTACATATAAGACAACAGTATGGAGATCACTTGAAACGACTTTGCACGCTTTGGTACGCTTTAGCACGTGCACAGTTCCCTTAAATCATACGCGAGGTGATAAACTACAGAGCTACGCGAGTTTTAATCAAACTTTTAACTTGTATAATTAGAAATAGTACTTATTATTTCATTGGAGCTCTTAATGCTACAAAATCACTTGTAACGTATTTTAACGAATTTTATTCAGCGAAAATAAAATACGCCGTATTTAACGTTTTTTTGATATTTTATAAAATACGTTAAATACGTATTTTTCAACTCTGTATGAAACTCTAGGTCTTGGTTTTTAGATATAAATGCTAAGATATATGTGATTTGATAACTTTTTTTCAAGCACGTTTATGAAGAGTTTCTTTTTGGCATAGATCCAATCAATAAAGCCATGCATCTAATGTCCGGCATAAGTTAACTATGTGTAACCATGGTAACTAGGGTAATGTCCGGCAACAGTTTTAGACGTTCCATGTTATTCCGGCACCCTGGAATTTTACCATAAAATCAAAAGTTTCGGTACCGTTTGAAACTTTACGGAAGTTTGGTGGTCCGACAATGTTTTTGGTCCGAAGTTGGCCGGTCCGGTCATTGCCGTTCCACTGTAAGCATTCAACTATAATCAATTTCTCTTTGTAACATCATATAAATACCTTTAAACACCGCAAAGTTCTAACTTGGCGCTGGTTTATCGAAGAGTTACCATGGTTACACATAGTAACCTTATCGAAGAGTCGAGGGATGGAGAAGATTTCAAACAGCTTGTTTTTATTTGATTTGAACAGTTTACTTTCACTTATCTGTCATTATCGATAATATCCTAGACTTACTTTCACCACATAACGTGTTGCTTTAAAGCAGTCTAGTTTGAAGTTCTACTTTTCATATACTTCACACGATGTATTCAAATAGAGTCCTCGAATGAAGCTGCCAAAGGCTGCTGTTTCAGGTAAATAGGTGCAATACAGAATACTTAACAGTTTTACTCATCATTATGGGTGTCTTCATCGTGACAAAGGGTAAGGTAGGACTTAACTAACTTGAGGTATTCTACTTAACTAACTAGAGGACTTAACTAACTTTAGGTATTCTACTTAACTAACTAGAGGACTTAACTAACTTTAGGTATTCTACTTAACTAACTAGAGGACTTAACTAACTTTAGGTATTCTACTTAACTAACTAGAGGACTTAACTAACTTTAGGTATTCTACTTAACTAACTAGAGGACTTAACTAACTTTAGGTATTCTACTTAACTAACTAGAGGACTTAACTAACTTTAGGTATTCTACTTAACTAACTAGAGGACTTAACTAACTTTAGGTATTCTATTACGGTCAATAATTTAGTTAGGTTTTTAGGACAGCTTGTACTTCTATACATATATTTGATATACAGGGTGGGCCAAAAGTCAGTACCCATACGTTTGGACTAGTATTTTTTTTCCCGATTAGTTGGGGCCCCACAACCCCCCATACCCGAGTGCTTCCCATTCCATTTTTGAGAGTTTGGCTTCTTTTTACAGCTAACATCCTTTAGTTCAAATTATAATTTTCTGATATAATTGGAGTATTAACCCTTATCTTTATTAAGTACTGAAGATGTCCGAAAATGTTTTACCAATGATGTTATAAAGATTTTGTTGGAATTTTTAAGCTCATTCGTTGTCTGACTGTGGGATTGTGGGAACTATTGATTCTTGACTGTACCTACTTGTTCGAGGATTCCGTCGCCAAAATTTGAAAATTCGAATATTTTAGACCACGCCCATTCAATATTAAAACACCTATATTGTTCTCTCTGAATATGTTGGACGCTTAATTTTAGCGTAGAATTTTATTTATTTCTCCATTCTATTTCTCCGATATATTTTCTACAACTATCAATTCCTTCTTTACCGTGACAATACCTGACAACCTCTGCAAAGTTATTATACTAGTTTTAAATTGACGTGCCAACTTAAGGTCATTGTCGGTCTATCAAAGAATAGAGAAAGTTTCAAACAACCGGGTTTTTTACATTTTAGTTCCTGAATAATGCATGGCTTTTACTAAATCAAGTTTTCTCATTTTTTACTAAAATAGCACATACTTGGTTCTTTTTGAAAACTTTACGAGCTTCTCCTATTAATATTATGACTATAGTCTTTCTAAAACCAGTAACTTGGGGGGAAATAGAATAACAAGAACTTCATTAGTTTATTTCCTTGTTGAATTCCAACTGTGATTATTTTCGGATCTCCCGATGAATCCGGAGAAATAACTTATTACAATGTGTTTTTAATGAAACTATTGCTGGATGAGTGTTGAGTAACTGAATCACTTGTGAATGTGGGGTGATCACGTTAATTCATGATTAACTTTCTTATAACTCGAGAAGAACAAGAACGGAGTAAATATTTATAATCATTTCGTCATCAATACAAAATGTACCTTATCAAACAATCTCCAAAATTTGTGAAATTTAGGAATTCAAACAATCAGTTATTTATTAGAATCAGTCATATATTAGAATTTGCTATAACATGCACTTCTTGATTTCTACCGTTATTTTTCATTGACAATCATTACAACACATTCCAACTGTGAACTGTGTTCATAAGTCCCTATTGTTTTCTGATCCTCTATTTGCAACAGGAATATATTGCGAGATGTGCGTTGAAGCCTGCGCTACTGGATGAGCAACTACCACCGGGACACCTAACGTTGCTGTCTCCGAATGTTGCAGGTATCATCCACCCTCCTGTATTCCTATGAGTGTATATTCCGCCTATAAACGCAGCATATCTAGTAAATCCCGCCGGACAACTTCCCCCACTACTTAAGAAACAAAACGATCCTTTCAGCCATGAAATATGCTCTAATTCCACAGATGCAGCATTGGCTTTATTCTCCAATGTACCCACTTTCTCTTGCATGGTCGTCATCTTACTGTTGAACGAGGATGCTCCATTAAACAACTCAGCTTGTTTCTCCTCCAAGGTTTCCACTTTCTCTTGTGTGGTCGTCATCTTACTGTTGAACGAGGATGTTGCATTCATCAACTCAGCTTGTTTCTCCTCCAAGGTATCCACTTTCCCTTGTGTGGTCGTCATCTTACTGTTGTACGAGGATGTTGCATTCACCAACTCAGCTTGTTTCTCCTCCAAGGTATCCACTTTCCCTTGTGTGGTCGTCATCTCACTTTTGAACGAGGATGTTGCATTCATCAACTCAGCTTGTTTCTCCTCCAAGGTATCCACTTTCCCTTGTGTGGTCGTCATCTTACTGTTGAACGAGGATGTTGCATTCATCAACTCAGCTTGTTTCTCCTCCAAGGTATCCACTTTCCCTTGTGTGGTCGTCATCTTACTGTTGAACGAGGATGCTCCATTAATCAACTCAGCTTGTTTCTCCTCCAAGGTATCCACTTTCCCTTGTGTGGTCGTCATCTTACTGTTGAACGAGGATGCTCCATTAATCAACTCAGCTTGTTTCTCCTCCAAGGTGCTCAACCTCCTTTTTGTTGTCGACAGCTTACTTTTTAACTCACCTTTTAACTCACCTTTTAGCTCACTTATCAACTCCTCTTTAAGCTGCTCGATCTCAACCCTCGCTTCATCCAACTTGGTTGTCAAGGAGGCGATTTTCTCACCTTGGTGTGTCGTGAGTTTGTTCAGGAGAGAGATACTATCTTGTATTGATGCTATCAATACGTCCTGGACAAATATTGCCATAAACAAGTAGCTTGCTGGTAGTGATACACATAGCATCGTTTGAAATATTTTGCATGGTTATAGATAGATGGAAACTTGGGAAAAAGGTAATTCTCTTAGTGTTAACTGTTGGTTTCAAATAATTTTAGACCTTACAAAGCTATGTATGTATTTTATCCCAATATAACTTTAAATCCACCTACCGATACCACTGGTGGTGGTCGTCGTCGTACCCCAACTACTTCATGCAGGCTGCAAAACAGAAGAACAGTACAGCAGAGTGTATGTGGAAAAACTGTCATTTTAGCAACTATGTGGGAGATATCGAGTAATCACGTGATGATATTATTGGTAAACAGTTATTAGAAGCAACTTGAAAATGGTTAAATAGATTATATCGTCCATTATATTATATCAATGTCAGTACAATTAAGAATAATGTTAAGAAACGGATATTCATTGTGGAGTAAAATAAGTCAGCAAATTAAGCGTTGGAAATGCAATGTGGGTGTTTCTATGACCGCAAATGCAATAACGATAAATGACGGAAATTAATATGACCGCAAAGATGACGGAAATTAATATGACCGCAAAGATGACGGAAATTAATATGACCGCAAAGATGACGGAAATTAATATGACCGCAAAGACTCAAAATATATAAAAACCCTGTGGTTTTCATAAGCGGCCCCTTTTTCGATAAAATTGGCATAACGCGCCTTTTTAATTTGTTCTCCAAAAGTTCGAACTTTCGACCCCGGCCTAATTAAGATTCATTATGTTATCGTCAAATAAACCAGGAACAGTGGCTGGTGGTTTAATTTTGAATTATGATAACGGTGGGTTTTTAAGGCTTAAAGCATTGTAAGAAAATGTAATTTACTCTTCATGGTTATTGTTATTTATTATTCATTGTGACGTAGAGTCCGAATATGAGAATTACTCTGTAACCGTTATCTTTTGTGGACTTACTACTTTGTTCCTTGCTTAGCAATAGCAGTAAAGTGGGGCTGCTAACGAAAATGTTTTCAATAAACCACATTTAGATAACGGTATTAATATATTATAGCTCGATGAAAATGTAACATCGCGAAGGTGGCGAGATTAAACGGAGTAATAAGGAGCACTTTTGAGATATTAAAATATTCTCCTTGAAATAAAACAACGATGATTGAACAAAAAAACTGGAGCAGACTGAGCACAGTGATCCAAAAGGCAACATCACTGGGTTGGCAGGATGATGCAAGTCGCAGAATTTCAGCACTCTCAACTCTGTTGAAGGCCCGGCCGGTCCATCAAATACACGATGTTAATATGTTATTTAAAGGTTGGTGTCCAGACTCCAGGCAACTGCTTGTGTCTTATGTCACGTGACCGATTAAGTGTTTTATAATAATGTGTTAATATAACAGGGGGATGCGATTCAAGGCAGATCGCTGATCTATTTCTGCACTGGCTTATGCATAAAAAACTTAGGAATGATCTCCCTTGGGATAGTCTCATTGAACTGTTTTTACGCTACATCGATGACTGCTTCATAATCTGGAAGGGTACGGCAAGGCAGTTTGATTCTTTTGTACAGAAACTGAACCAACTGGCAGCGGAATACGGGATAAGGTTTGGCAGCTGGGAATTGGGGAAGGAGGTGAATTTCCTGGACATAACCTTGTATTTGGACACAACCAACAAGATCCAATATAAGCTCTACACCAAACCGACAGATGCCAGGAATTTTCTCCGTACTGACAGTTTCCACCCAAATCACGTGTTTAACTCCGTAGCCTTCTCCCAAATGCTTCGGATTGCTAACAGGAACTCAAGAGAGGACACACGGCAGGCGGACCTACAGCAATTGAAATCGGATTTGCGTCGTAGTGGACACGACTCAGCGAAACTGAACGCCTTAGAGCCAAAAGTGTTGGAGAAGCTGTTCAATCCTCCACCCAACTCAGAAGGAAGTGTTCATGTTCCCCAAAAAACTTCCATGGTGTTTTCAGTCCAACACCTCTCGGAGATGCCCCAGCTTAAATCAGTCTTAAAGGAGTTGGAACCGGACATTGAAGCACTATTAGGCCCAACACAAATCACGGTGGCATCGAAGAAAGGCTGCTCGATTGGTAACAGAGTACTGAGAAACAGTGCTATCTGCAGAACACCGGCAGAAAATAATTCAGAGTGGACTCAGAAATGCAATGCACCAAGATGCCGAACATGCAGGCATATGTGTAGGGCAGGGGAAGAATTTGTAGTTAATGGACAGAAGATAGTAGTTCCTATCAGATATAATTGTAAATCTAAAAATGTTATTTATGTGGCCCAATGTAAGCTTTGTAATCTTATAAAGGAAGAAGGTTATGAGATAGTTGTAGAAGACACTTATTTCGGGCAAACAATGCAAAACTTTCATAAACGTGTCAATGGACACAGAGCCTGTTTTAAAGTAGAGGATCGTAATAAATCAGCCCTTTCGATTCATGCCTATGAACATCACAGAGACATTTTTACTATTGACAACTATAAATTTGCCATTTTGAAAGAATGTAACCCCAGGGGATTAAATAGGGAGGAATTTAGGTATATTGAGAAGTATAGAACTAATTGCTTGGGTTTAAATAGATGCAAAGTTGAAAGATAAGGTTCTTAGTTTTTATTTCTTCTTTTTTGAAGCTTCATTTTTGAAGCTATATTTTTGTGTAGTTCATCTCCATTTACCTTGTGTATTTTATTTAGGTTATTTGATTCTCGATTGTTTGAGGCATTTTAGATCTTCGTATATATAGTACTAATAAATCTAACCAACTTAATCCCTTTGTAGCTAATGATGTAATTTAACGAAGTATACACTACATTTGCGTGTTTCACTGTCTAGCCCACCAACCATAAGATATAATAAATGGTCACATGATCTGATGATCCCGTGATTTGATTCCAATGGGTGGCAGACGATCCAGATATTGCCGGATGGAGGATGAATTCTCCGCATTCCAACAGTATCTTGTGTTGTTCACTGTGCTGATTCCGGGAAGCATTCTCTTTATGCTCTCGTTATATTGTACGATAAGATAACGTTTATTTAAAATTGGATAATTATGGACCTGTCAAGGATTGCAGCCCAGTTAAGAGCTGGTCAACTGCTATCTCGAAAAAACGTTTCACAACAAACAAAACCCCCTTACATACCCAAGATTGCCGATATTGCGAAATTTCCAGAACAAAAATCGTTAACTGGGTAAAACGCACTGTAACACTGGTAACAGTAACCATGCTTATAACCATGGTAACCAGTTATTTGAGAATTTTCTGTACTCTGTACTCATACTCAGGGCCCGTTTATAATGTTGACCGCTAATGCAGGTTTGGTAACGCTTAAATTAGGTCCGATTTGGGAGTATTTTACTTACTGAGTACTATAAAGTTATTATATCGTTAACTTCAGCCAATCTCGACCTGAATCCTTTCACCTCCCCTTAAAGGCGTGACATTACATTATTATTGACATTACAAACTTCCCCAACGATTAAAAGTGCAAACTTAAAGGGATTGGCGGTTTCTCAAAGACTTTTTGAATGAAAAACGATCTCAAACAGGTAAGTTTTTTAGTTTGTGCATTGTGAGTGGCTTCTACTAATTTAAAGTTTTCTCTTTTAAGCATAATATATAATATATAATAGCGCATACTTCTTTTCATACCTTCATCGGAAAACTATGAAGAAATGTTTTAGATCACAATATAAATTGCAACTAAAAGGATTCACACGTGTGCACAACTCAACAGTAACCATGGTAACTAACAACTCAACAGTTATCACTTATCATCACAATTCTTCAAAATAACCTCACAAACTTATAGCAATATTGCTATGGAGTGGTTAGGACTTTAGGATTCATACTGTTGAAATGAACGAACAGGTTTTAATTTTAAGATTCAAGCGTCGAATTTTAGTTATTTCTCCATTCTATTTATCCATTCTATTTATCCATTATATTTTCTACAACTATCAATTCCTTCTTTACCGTGACAATACCTGACAACCTCCGCAAAGTTATTATATTAGTTTTAAATTGACGTGCTAACTTAAGGTCATTGTCGGTCTATCAAAGAATAGAGAAAGTTTCGAACAACCGGGTTTTTTACATGTTAGTTTCTGAATAATGCATGGCTTTTACTAAATCAAGTTTTCTCATTTTTTACTAAAATAGCAGTACATACTTGGTTCTTTTTGAAAACTTTAAGAGCTTCTCCTATTAATATTATGACTATAGTCTTTCTAAAACTAGTAACTTGGGGGGAAAATATATATAGAATCATCATGACAAGCTTATATGGTATATTTATTCTAACCGCTACTGCAGTGCATGTAAAAAAATGAATTGTTTAGTTTTTCCACTTTTCTGTCATCCTCATACCTGACCTATTTTCAACAAAGGGTCGACCGAGGGCAGGATTTGCGACCGAGACCGAGGAAATTTTGCTTTGATAAAACCGAGGCCGAGGCAAACCGAGGAATTGTCCTCCTGACCGAGGCCGAGGCCGAGGAAAAATCGCTATTCCTCGGTAAAACCGAGGCCGAGGACTCGGTCGACCCTTGTTTTAAACTGCTCATACCATGATTACCATATATGTTGACCCCCTCCCTATGTAGTATATGCAAGGTTTAAAGGAAGTCTAGTTTACTTTTGTACTTAGAACTTTATAAATTCCTCTAAATATTCAGCTCAAGTGTCCACTAGCTGGTCTTAATGATCCCGGGGGGGGGGGGGGGGGCTCCTATATTACCGGGGGGGGGGGGGGGCTCCTATATTACCGGGGGGGGGGGGGGCTCCTATATTACCGGGGGGGGGGGGGCTCCTATATTACCGGGGGGGGGGGGGCTCCTATATTACCGGGGGGGGGGGGCTCCTATATTACCGGGGGGGGGGGGGCTCCTATATTACCGGGGGGGGGGGGGCTCCTATATTACCGGGGGGGGGGGGGGCTCCTATATTACCGGGGGGGGGGGGGGCTCCTATATTACCGGGGGGGGGGGGGGGGGGCTCCTATATTACCGGGGGGGGGGGGGGCTCCCTGGGGAGGGGGGATCCCTGAAATAAGTGGATGGTTTGGAAAAGGAGGGCGAAGGAAAATTATCATTGTTACTTACTGGGAATAGTGATTAGAGTGATTATGACGGAATAAGTTTAGTTTTTTGGTGTTCTTTGTAGACTGGTTATTACCTAACTCCGCAAGCATTTAGATGTTTTAAACGTTGAAAGGTATGTCATTTGTCACAAGGTAAGAATCAGAATGTTGGCAGCTACGATAGAATGTTGAACTGAGACATTGTTGGCAGTTCTTTTGTATTGTACACATTGTTCATGAATCAACATTACTATTGTAATGGATCTAATGTAGTCTAATATTTATTTAGAATTTACATTAGAATTTATTTACATTCACTGAGTCTATTCAGAAACAATCAGAAAGTTGAATGAAAGTAACATCACGTCATGAGACTCAATAACACTACACGAATCCACCAGACATAAGACATTACTATTAATAATGTTACGTAACGAAGACCTCGTTTTTTCATTCAAAACGGTAGCCATGGTAACCATAGCAATCATGGTAACTGTAGCAATCATGGTAACCATAGCAATCATGGTAACTGTAGCCATCATGGTAACTGTAGCCATCATGGTAACTGTAGCAATCATGGTAACCATAGCAATCATGGTAACGGTAGCCATCATGGTAACAATAACCATGGTAACCATAGCAATCATGGTAACCATAGCAATCATGGTAACTGTAGCAATGATGGTAACTGTAGCCATCATGGTAACGCTAGCCATCATGGTAACAATAACCATGGTAACTGTAGCAATCATGGTAACTGGATAGAATGCATTGTAACTCTAAAACATATCCCACCTACCCCGGAACATAAAAGCACTACAGGGGTAAAGATTTTAAAGTCTGGATTTTAGCTGGATTTCGGTAATTTTGGGATGGGCGTGGCCCCTGGGAGTGGCCTGAGTGGGTTGAGAGGTCGAAACTTGATTTTTATGATGGTTTGGGACAGGTAGAACCCATTTTTAAACTGAAACATGTCCCACCTACCCCGGAACATAAAAGCACTACAGGGGTAAAGATTTTACAGTCTGGATTTTAGCTGGATTTCGGTAATTTTGGGATGGGCGTGGCCCCTGGGAGTGGCTTGAATGGGTTGAGAGGTCGAAACTTGATTTTTATGATGGTTTGGGACAGGTAGAACCCATTTTAAAACTGAAACATGTCCCACCTACCCCGGAACATAAAAGCACTACAGGGGTAAAGATTTTAAAGTCTGGATTTTAGCTGGATTTCGGTAATTTTGGGATGGGCGTGGCCCCTGGGAGTGGCCTGAATGGGTTGAGAGGTTGAAACTTGATTTTTATGATGGTTTGGGACAGGTAGAACCCATTTTAAAACTAAAACATGTCACACCTACCCCGGAACATAAAAGAGCTTAAAACTTGGTCTTTGTTTGGGATATGTACTACCTATTTAACCACCAAAACATGTTTCAAATACTCAGCAACACAAATCCCCTTCTGGGCCTAGGGGTAAAGATTCTAACTCTTGATTTTGAGGGATTTGTCACAAATTTCAAGCTATTTTGGATGGGCGGCCTGAATTGGGTTGGATGTGTTACTTAGATTTCTATATCTCAGTGACTATAAAAGTATAAATACGAGCAGTTTATTGAGACTTCTAGCGTCGTAGATTCTACAATGATAAATATTGTAACGTACGTTCGGCGTGCAAAATCCACTACAAAATCCACTACAAAATTCAGGGAAACGTCTTCTGAATACAATAACGATAGATGACGGAAATTAATATGACCGCAAAGATTACGGAAATTAATATGACCGCAAAGACTCAAAATATGAAAACCCTGTGGTTTTCATAAGCGGCCCCTTTTTCGATAAAATTGGCATAACGCGCCTTTTTAATTTTTTCTCCAAAAGTTCGAACTTTCAACCCCGGCCTAATTAAGATTCATTATGTTATCGTAAAATAAACCAGAAACAGTGGCTGATGGTTTAATTTTGAATTATGATAACGGTGGGGTTTTAAGGCTTAAAGCATTGTAAGAAAATGTAATTTACTCTTCATGGTTATTGTTATTTATTATTCATTGTGGCGTAGAGTCCGAATATAATTACTCTGTAACCGTTACCGAGAATTACTCTGTAACCGTTATCTTTTGTGGACTTACTACTTTGTTCCTTGCTTAGCAATAGCAGTAAAGTTGGGCTGCTAACGAAAATGTTTTCAATAAACCACATTTAGAAAATGGTATTAATATATTATAGCTCAATGAAAATGTAACATCGCGAAGGTGGCGAGATTGAACGGAGTAATGAGGAGCACTTTTGAGATATCAAAATATTCTCCTTGAAATAAAACAACGATGATTGAACAAATTAGTTTAAACTGGAGCAGACTGAGCACAGGGATCCAAAAGGCAACATCACTGGGTTGGCAGGATGATGCAAGTCGCAGAATTTCAGCACTCTCGACTCTGTTGAAGGCCCGGCCGGTCCATCAAATACACGATGTTAATATGTTATTTAAAGGTTGGTGTCCAGACTCCAGGCAACTGCTTGTGTCTTATGTCACGTGACCGATTAAGTGTTTTATAATAAATGGTCACATGATCTGATGATCCCGTGATTTGATTCCAATGGGTGGCAGACGATCCAGATATTGCCGGATGGAGGATGAATTCTCCGCATTCCAACAGTATCTTGTGTTGTTCACTGTGCTGATTCCGGGAAGCATTCTCTTTATGCTCTCGTTATATTGTACGATAAGATAACGTTTATTTAAAATTGGATAATTATGGACCTGTCAAGGATTGCAGCCCAGTTAAGAGCTGGTCAACTGCTATCTCGAAAAAACGTTTCACAACAAACAAAACCCCCTTACATACCCAAGATTGCCGATATTGCGAAATTTCCAGAACAAAAATCGTTAACTGGGTAAAACGCACTGTAACACTGGTAACAGTAACCACTTATAACCATGGTAACCAGTTATTTGAGAATTTTCTGTACTCTGTACTCATACTCAGGGCCCGTTTATAATGTTGACCGCTAATGCAGGTTTGGTAACGCTTAAATTAGGTCCGATTTAGGAGTATATTACTTACTGAGTACTATAAAGTTATTATATCGTTAACTTTAGCCAATCTCGACCTGAATCCTTTTACTTCCCCTTAATAAAGGCGTGACATTACATCTCCTTAGAACATTACAAACTTCCCTAACGATTAAAAGTGCAAACTTCAAGGGATTGGCGGTTTCTCAAAGACTTTTTGAATGAAAAAACGATCTCAAACAGGTAAGTTTTTTAGTTTGTGCATTGTGAGTGGCTTCTACTAATTTAAAGTTTTCTCTTTTATGCATAATATATAATATATAATAGCGCATACTTCTTTTCATACCTTCATCGGAAAACTATGAAGAAATGTTTTAGATCACAATAAATTGCAACTAAAAGGATTCACACGTGTGCACAACTCAACAGTAACCATGGTAACTAACAACTCAACAGTTATCACTTATCATCACAATTCTTCAAAATAACCTCACAAACTTATTGCAATATTGCTATGGAGTGGTTAAGACTTTAGGATTCATACTGTTAAAATGAACGAATAGGTTTCAATTTTAAGATTCAAGCGTCGAATTTTAGTTATTTCTCCATTCTATTTTTCCATTATATTTTCTACAACTATTAATTCCTTCTTTACCGTGACAATACCTGACAACCTCTGCAAAGTTATTATACTAGTTTTAAATTGACGTGCCAACTTAAGGTCATTGTCGGTCTATCAAAGAATAGAGAAAGTTTCGAACAACCGGGTTTTTTACATTTTAGTTTCTGAATAATGCATGGCTTTTACTAAAACAAGTTTTCTCATTTTTTACTAAAATAGTACATACTTGGTTCTTTTTGAAAACTTTAAGAGCTTCTCCTATTAATATTATGACTATAGTCTTTCTAAAACTGGTAACTTGGGGGGAAAATATATATAGAAGTATCATGACAAGCTTATATGATATATTTATTCTAAACGCTACTGCAGTGCATGTAAGAAAATGAATTGTTTAGTTTTTCCAGTTTTCTGTCATCCTCATACCTGACCTATTTTCAACAAAGGGTCGACCGAGGGCAGGATTTGCGACCGAAACCGAGGAAATTTTGCTTTGATAAAACCGACGCCGAGGAAAAAATCGCTATTCCTCGATAAAACCGAGGCCGAGGACTCGGTCGACCCTTATTTTAAACTGCTCATACCATGATTACCATATATGTTGACCCCCTCCCTATGTAGTATATGCAAGGTTTAAAGGAAGTCTAGTTTACTTTTGTACTTAGAACTTTATAAATTCCTCTAAATATTCAGCTCAAGTGTCCACTAGCTGGTCTTAATGATCCCGGGGGGGGGGGGGGGGGCTCCTATATTACCGGGGGGGGGGGGGGCTCCTATATTACCGGGGGGGGGGGGGGGCTCCTATATTACCGGGGGGGGGGGGGCTCCTATATTACCGGGGGGGGGGGGGCTCCTATATTACCGGGGGGGGGGGGGGCTCCTATATTACCGGGGGGGGGGGGGCTCCTATATTACCGGGGGGGGGGGGGGCTCCTATATTACCGGGGGGGGGGGGGGGCTCCTATATTACCGGGGGGGGGGGGGGCTCCTATATTACCGGGGGGGGGGGGGGGGGGGCTCCTATATTACCGGGGGGGGGGGGGCTCCCTGGGGAGGGGGGATCCCTGAAATAAGTGGATGGTTTGGAAAAGGAGGGCGAAGGAAAATTATCATTGTTACTTACTGGGAATAGTGATTAGAGTGATTATGACGGAATAAGTTTAGTTTTTTGGTGTTCTTTGTAGACTGGTTATTACCTAACTCCGCAAGCATTTAGATGTTTTAAACGTTGAAAGGTATGTCATTTGTCACAAGGTAAGAATCAGAATATTGGCAGCTACGATAGAATGTTGAACTGAGACATTGTTGGCAGTTCTTTTGTATTGTACACATTGTTCATGAATCAACATTACTATTGTAATGGATCTAATGTAGTCTAATATTTATTTAGAATTTACATTAGAATTTATTTACATTCACTGAGTCTATTCAGAAACAATCAGAAAGTTGAATGAAAGTAACATCACGTCATGAGACTCAATAACACTACACGAATCCACCAGACATAAGACATTACTATTAATAATGTTACGTAACGAAGACCTCGTTTTTTCATTCAAAACGGTAGCCATGGTAACCATAGCAATCATGGTAACTGTAGCAATCATGGTAACCATAGCCATCATGGTAACTGTAGCCATCATGGTAACTGTAGCAATCATGGTAACCATAGCAATCATGGTAACTGTAGCCATCATGGTAACTGTAGCAATCATGGTAACGGTAGCCATCATGGTAACAATAACCATGGTAACCATAGCAATCATGGTAACCATAGCAATCATGGTAACTGTAGCAATGATGGTAACTGTAGCAATCATGGTAACTGGATAGAATGCATTGTAACTCGGGTAACAATAACCATGGTAACTGAATATAATGCACTGTTATCCTAGAAACAGTAACCATGGTAACTGGGTAGAATGCACTGATACCCTAGTAACAGTAACCATGGTAAATGACTAGAATACACTGATACCCTAGTAACAGTAACCATGGTAACTGAGAAGAATGCACTGATACCCTAGTAACAGTAACCATGGTAACTGAGAAGAATGCACTGTTATCCTAGTAACAGTAACCATGGTAACTGAGAAGAATGCACTGTTATCCATGGTAACTAGGTAGAATACTGTGAATATCTTTATTCTGTAGCCGGTTAGGTTCCATCACAATCTCTCACGCGGCCAGGCTCTCTCTAGGACCCAACATTATCCAACCTAGAGTTTTATTAGATTTATTATTTATTTATTTTCTAAAGAATTCAGGGATAGACAGGTCATATCGGCATTAAATGGAATTTATTACACCTCGCCTGGATACCGTGATTTTAATTGTTAAATTACTTACACCGAATGGTAGGGCATTAAATCCGATTAGGTGACCAATAAAATTATCCAGATTCTGTGTCATCAAGTCTTAGAAAACGGTAATTTTTTGGGCAAACCCAGAAACATGACGAAATTCACAGATTGAGGGTTTTCTAACCTGTACGTATTCTCAAGTGTTTGTAGTGACAGGGAGGACTGGTTTTAACACGGTCTAGACCCTCCTCTACTTCACAGTTCGGGTGATTCACAGGTCCCCCTCTCCAGACTGACAGAGCCCTAACCTGTATATATATATACCTATAGGTTTCACACGTCTTCTTTAACCTGCCCCTGTGTTGGTGACGTCATCACGTGACGTCATCTTCAACACATGATCACGTGACGTCATCTTCAACACATGATCACTGTTATGAGATAAGAAGGTTCAGACTAGTCCAGGTAAATACCGAGCACTTGTCCAGCTCGTGCTTTAAAACCTAGTCCTAAAACACTCGTCTTCTTGTTGAGAATTACCCGCCTTTTGTTTGATCATTTGGATTACTTAATTCTTTAAGTTCTTTGTTTTCTCTGTTCAGTTATTTAAGAAGCTTTGTAATAGTAATTGTTTTCTAATTAAAGAAAGTTTCTAACTAAAAGTCCTGCCAGAACCCCCATTTGTAACGTCTAAATTCCTACAAGGAGCGGTTCAGTTCTTTCATCATCAGCAATCAACAATGTAGCGGTGATGAGTGGCCCCACAAAACCTCCAAATATTTGACCCTTTTTAGCCTTTTAGCGCTCTCAGCACGGCGATTGCAACATCAGATTGCTGCTTTGAAGTTTGGGAATCATCCCAAATTCAGAACTCTACTTAACAGAAATCAGTCCAACTTCACAGCACTGCTTCAAAACACCTCTCCGCTTCAGATCCCACCAGTTGTTGGCAGCTTGCCAGCTTGGCGAATCAGCTGCACTTCAGAAACGTGTGCCGCGCACTTCAGATTAAACGTGTACCGCGCGCAGCAGCCAATTTCAGGAGTACTGCTGTGAAGTACGTCTGGAACTGTCGGTATCATAGTCTATAGTGCAGAGCTGGAAGGGTATTATAGTCTGTATTATAGTGCTGGTAGCTGGTGCAGCTGTCAGCGGGAGAAGCCTACCTCACTGAGAACCTTGTCATTAGGGTGATAGATCAGCGGATACCGGCCTGGCCGGACTGTTCCGGGTTATATTAGATAAAGACCAGGTTTAGAATTGGGAGATAGAAGCCAGGGTAGTGTCCATAATGACGATATAAAGAGATTGCAGATCCCGGCATTCTAATCAGATCACAATATCTACAATATTAAACACCTGTTTTATTTTCTACCCTCCGTTATTTGATCAGTATAATCGTATGATAATAGTCTTAGTGTTTGTTTAATTTGGTCCAGTGCAGCAGATCTAGCAATAAGGCAATAGAACAACAGCTCGGGTAATACCTAGTCTTTATAACAGAACAGTGTGTAACATTGTTACTAAGTTACTAGTTCACTAGTTTAACAATGGGGAGTGTTAATTGAGGTTATATGTAGTTTAAAGATGGTTGGCACGTGTGTTAAGATGGTTGGCACGTGTGTTAAGATGGTTGGCACGTGTGATAAGATGGTTACCACGTGTGTTGCCTAGCAACCGTGCGGACAGGTCCAGGTACGGAGAGTGTGTTAGACGCGCTGACTCCGCACTCCGCAGTGTGTCACCAACTAGCTGTTCTGAAATCCACTAATAGAAAGTTGAACAGTGTGTCAGTCAGTTGGAGGGGGGCTTGTTAAAAGGCAGGTCCTCACGCCTGATAGAGCGTACAGGACATTGTGCTGCAGTGTGTTGTGTTGTGACGTCATCACAGTGCAGTGCGGTGATGCGGGGGAACATGGTGTTCTCACACGAGCCCCTCTTCACTGGGTTGTTGTGTTGAACAGGTCAGCGCCGGATCTGGAGTTTACTCACCTGAACGCTCTCCCTTCCCTCCCAATCCCAACCCTGAAATTTAATCTGATGTCAGCATGAAGCCACGTGACGGATACATGGTAGTCAGGGCTACATCACGTGGGCGCAGTGCCGCGCGCGTGCCGCCCACGTGCGCACTGTAAGCGATCACGTGACCCGTATTGTTAGTAGGAGTAAGATAAGGAACTGTGCAGAGTCACGAGGCACATTGTGGCGCGGAGTTATGCAAGCACAGGTCCCGCACTGCTTCTGTTATTAGTACCCAATACATCACGTGGGCGCAGTGCCGCGCGCCTCCACAGCAGCACTGTCACGTGGGCGGACACTCAGATGTCATTCCAAGTGACAATTCCTCAACATCCGCTCCTAATTGGTCCTCAGCCTCCTTACTCCCCGTCTGTTCCGTTTACCGGATATAACGGAATGTTTACCTCCTTCAGTCATCTTGAAACTCAGTTGAAATGGGAAATTGTCTGCACTCTTTTAGATACACCGTCTATTTCCCGACTGATATCATACCGACTAACCTTGCACAACTTGGCCTTAACTGGTACTGTTTCAACTTCACACTCACAGTCAATGTCTGTTAATTTTGAAGCACGTTCTTAATTAGCAACTCGACAGAGCCCTTTAAGGGGGGGGGGGGGGGGGGGGGGGGGGTGCCCTTTAACCGAGTAATTCAGTGCCTGCTACTTGACCTTCAGTTGATACTTGACTTCTAGTTAAAATACTTCAGTTTCTACTTGACCTTTATAGTTGATGCTTGCCTTCTAATTATAACATTGTTCAGTTTCTACTTGACCTTTATATAGTTGATACTTGACTTCTAGTTAACATTGTTCAGTTTCTACTCGACCTTTAGTTGATACTTGCCTTCTAGTTAAAATTCCTTAGTTTCTACTTGACCTTTATAGTTGATGCATGCCTTCTAGTTAATATTCTTTAGTTTCTACTTGACCTTTATAGTTGATGCATGCCTTCTAGTTAATATTCTTTAGTTTCTACTTGACCTTTATAGTTGATGCATGCCTTCTAGTTAAAATTCTTTAGTTTCTACTTGACCTTCAGTTGATACTTGACTTCTAGTTAACATTGTTCAGTTTCTACTTGACCTTTAGTTGATACTTGCCTTCTAGTTAAAATTCCTTAGTTTCTACTTGACCTTTATAGTTGATGCATGCCTTCTAGTTAATATTCTTTAGTTTCTACTTGACCTTTATAGTTGATGCATGCCTTCTAGTTAAAATTCTTTAGTTTCTACTTGACCTTTAGTTGATACTTGACTTCTAGTTAAAATTCTTTAGTTTCTACTTGACCTTTAGTTGATACTTGACTTCTAGTTAAAATTCTTCAGTCTCTACTCGACCTTTATAGTTGATACTTGACTGCTAGTTAAAATTCCTTAGTTTCTACTTGACCACCAATATGTAACCGTGGTAACCTCCAATATGTAACTCGTGGTCTTTTAGAGAAGTTGTTTTTAGACAAATCAGACTTGATCACTGTTTTACCCACTCCCTCATTCCAAGTCATCAGGCCGGAAGATTCGCATGTTCCCCGGTTTCCAGGCTCAGCACCAGTGACCAGGCTCAGCACCACACTCCAAATACTCCCACACTAGGCGGGTGCTGCACCACACTCCAAATACTCCCACACTAGGCGGGTGCTGCACCACACTCCAAATACTCCCACACTCCAAACACTCCAAATACTCCCACACCAGGTGGGTGTTTGACCGCCCTGGTCCTGTCTCCTGTTAAAACCACTCTGCACTTCCTGTTCCTGTCTCCGTGTTAAAACCACTTTGCACTTCCTGTTCCTGTCTCCTGTTAAGCTGTTAAAACCACACTTCCTGTTCTAACTCCAGTGACCTAACGTCAGTGCTGTTAAACACCGCGTGCAAGGAACACAGCAAACACCGAGCGTACAAGCATACCTACTACATAGTGCTGCGTATCCGGCTATGTGGAGTATATACTTGTGAACTGGTGCTGCATTCAGTTACCACGCCAACCATCTTAGTGATGCATTCAGTTACCACGCCAACCATCTTCGCGCTGCATTCAGTTACCACGCCAACCATCTTGGTGATGCATTCAGTTACCACACCAACCATCCCATTTCCAGTGCTTGCTTGTTCTCTTAATTTCCTCTTCATCAGGAAGATGATCAATTTGGCTCCGTATCTCACCGTATACAAAGCCGAACCCAGTCAATTAATATAGCAATTCGAACTGTCTGAAATGAAGTTCAGCAGTAGCTACTACCCATGGAGTAGCATGTTGAGTAGGTTCATTAGCTAATCAATCTGTCTGTCGTGCAGCGAGCCTGCCTGCACAATATGGTCATCTCCCGTATTCATTGCCTCATGATATGATCTATAGTTAACTACCATTGTACTCCTAGATAATATGATCTATAGTTAACTACTAATGTACTCCTAGATATGATCTATAGCTAACTACTAACTAGGCTTCATTGTACTCCTAGATATTATGATCTATAGTTAACTACTAACTAGGCTTCATTGTACTCCTAGATCTGATCTATAGTTAACTACTAACTAGGCTTCATTGTACTCCTAGATCTGATCTATAGTTAACTACTAACTAGGCTCCATTGTACTCCTAGATATGATCTATAGCTAACTACTAACTAGGCTTCATTGTACTCCTAGATATTATGATCTATAGTTAACTACTAACTAGGCTCCATTGTACTCCTAGATCTGATCTATAGTTAACTACTAACTAGGCTCCATTGTACTCCTAGATATGATCTATAGCTAACTACTAACTAGGCTCCATTGTACTCCTACATCTGATCTATAGTTAACTACTAACTAGGCTCCATTGTACTCCTAGATATGATCTATAGCTAACTACTAACTAGGCTCCATTGTACTCCTAGATATGATCTATAGTTAACTACTAACTAGGCTCCATTGTACTCCTAGATCTGATCTATAGTTAACTACTAACTAGGCTCCATTGTACTCCTAGATATGATCTATAGCTAACTACTAACTAGGCTTCATTGTACTCCTAGATATTATGATCTATAGTTAACTACTAACTAGGCTTCATTGTACTCCTAGATCTGATCTATAGTTAACTACTAACTAGGCTCCATTGTACTCCTAGATCTGATCTATAGCTTATAACTACTAACTAGGCTGTATAATTGCTTTGTACAATGGGGATCTACTAAATAGCTCTTCAATATCTCTTAACCACAGGAATCACCATGGTAACACAGGAATTATTGTCTCCAAATGATTGACGTCAATATATCACCATGGTAACAATATAATAGATCAATATAGATTTAAAAAGCACCGCTTATATATATAACTATTAAATTTAATTAACACTGCTCTAAAAGTCTAAGCTTGTAACCCCAAGAGAAATAAACACACATTATGGTCGGTCACCGAATGTAAATCTGACGTCAATACTTCAATAGATCTAAAAACACCGCTAACTATTTCCTATTAATACAGTAAACACCATGCTAAACACTGCTTATATATATTATCACGAGAAACACTGCTTACTAAGAGAAACACACACACTACACTCACTAACCGGGCTCTCGGCCAGCGTTTAATTAAATTGCCGCTTGAATTGCAGCAACAAAGGTAGATCAGGAATAGTTTCTGTTCTATCTTCCTATTGATCTGACCGCAGATGCACCTAAACCTTGCGCGTGCCGCCCACGTGTGCGCTTACATCTCGGTATCGGTATCTACCCTACTCTTTGAGCTTTACCTTCTGCTTTGAACAACTCGTGTCTGATCTAATTGCAATACAGAAAGCCCTGGCCCCTTGTAGTCTTCCAACCCTCTTTTTTTTTTGAAGGTACCGCTCCCAACGGTCAAAGTGTAAAATTATTATATACAATACAATTTGACAATATAAAGATAATATCAACACATATTACTAGTCCATCCTGGTATGAGGTTGATGTCGCTGTTCGTGTCGTCGCACCATTGGACTGCTCTTCCTCTGTGTCCTCGGATGGCGGCGAGGGTTGTGCGGAGGATTGAGAAGCGGAGTTTTCGGCGTATGTGAGAAATCGTATCACTATAGGGTGTTCCCCTTTTGTTTGATATGAGTGTTGCGATTCTCTTATGGAAAGCTTCAGCCTCTTTCCCCATGCTTCCGCTAGTGGAGAAAACGAGGGGTGTAAATGTGCTTTTCTCCACTTCCAGGACCCGGCTGTTATATGTTCGTTTCTTTTCAGCCTCGTGTTTCTGAAACACTTTGTCTATGGGCCCACTGTTGCTTTTATTCCCGTCATGAAAGACTCGAACGTCGAAAAACGTCTTGTCCACGGTGTTCCAGACCCCCCTTGCCGTGATGTCCAGCCTTGCATCTGGTCGGGTGTTAGTCGTCTTGAGTTTGAAGGTTTCTCCTGTAAGAGGTAGCAATTTTGGTTCTGTCCGAACGTCTTTGCATACCTCTTCCAGGAGACTGGCTTCTAGGTCGCGGATCTGGTTGTGCCGCATATCCCTGTAACCTCCCATAGCACAGGATAGTGCATGGTCTATGGTGTTCGCTTTAGAGCATGCACATATCTGCGGTCTGTCTCTGATTGGGTGTTTATATCTCATCAGGACGGCGTCGGAAAATTCCTGCTTTGATAACGTATAGTGGAATTCCTCCAGCGGTAAAGCGGTAAGCCATGACGATGCTCCTTTCTGGCAGAGAATGTCCAGGTTTCTGCTGATGTCGTCAGTACATTTTGCTTTAATAGAGGCCAACTTGTACTTATTGTAGAGGGTTTTCTCACTAGAAATGCCATTTTTCGCATGTTTGATCTTTTGGTTCATTTCATGGGTTTCCTCAGGGGAGAGTGTGAGTTTCTGGTTTAAGATAGCCTCAGTGAGAGGTTGTGTGGCTTTCCTGGAGAGGCTATATTCTAATGGGCACATTTCCACGGGATTGGATACAGCTAGGCCTCCGAATCTTGTGGGTAGGCTGTAAATGTCCCTATCTGTGTCCGTGAAAGCATGGTTTCCAACTATTATTGGTAGAAAACTTGAGCGAATACATGCCTCCAGTGGGGCGAACAGGTCGGCTATATTTGGTATTGTCCTCATCACGTATGTCCACCTCTTGCTGAGTCCAGTGATATACGCTGAGTACGCCAGCTGGGGTTCGGTTAGTGCGATCTTGCATAACTCCTCAAGCTCTGTGACCCATTTTGCCACCTTATCTTGTACATATTGCTTGATAAATGACTGTGTCCCTATGGCAGCGCCGAGGTATCTCTGCCCTCCTGATTTATCCCCAGTTCCCAACCCTCTTGTAGTTCATTTGCAGCTTCAATTTAGGTCGGCTACAGTTTGTGAGATCTTGTTTTACTTTGGTAAAGTTTGATTCTGTTTGATTTTGGTCCTGTTCCTGCTAGTACTTTTGCTTTCTTCTCCTGCGAGCAAACTCTTTCCTTCAAACGGCCCCCAGGTCGGCGGGTTCAATTTATTAATTACTTTGATATTATCTCAATGATATTATCTCTCGTGTCTGTGATATTTATACCTTATAACGTAATGCTTCATTATGTCGCTTATATATAATATGCTATTTACGAAAGTTTCAAATCAAATCAAATCATTCTCTCAGTGATTCTGCTTATAAATATTAATTACTTATAGCTCCTTCTCACAGGTCATCGTAACCCTGCAGATTATCTTCACAAATATCTGCCTTATACTGCTGTTAAGTCATGATTCACATTTCAAACCCTGCTCCTTTATAATATTTGTGATTTCAAACCCTTATAATTTACATTTACCAACTACAAGTCATCATTCTCACAATAGCCGTGGCCTAGTATAGTATATATATATAATATAGCGTTTAGTTTAAAACTACGTGTTAATTTAAGCGGTTAGTTGAGTAAGTTTTTCTGGGCTGTTAGGTTGTTTTAGACAGAGTTTTTCAGACATGAATTCTTAACTTGTCTCTGTTTCCATGGTAACACTTAGTGATTCTTAACTTGTCTCTGACGAACAGTCGGTGTAGAGTGAGGAGGGTATAATTTGGGAACTGCCCGAATATTTGACATTCGGCTTATGGCAGTGTGCTGTTAACTGCTGTTTTGTGTTGTCGCATTCTTCCGAATCCTGATTTTAATCATGTACGAACCATTTTTATTTTATTGATGTTGTCAAGTTGTAACTCCGTATTTACAATTTTACAGACAAATTCCACGTCAGAAACACTTTCTAATTCCCTCAATTATTCTCGGCATATTCAATGAATGACATTTATAACCATGATAGCCTTCTCAACTCACGATAATGTGTTCCACTCGGAGAATAGCCGGCCATAATTATTAATTATCGCGTATAACACGTATCAAAAGGATACCGAAAAGTAATAAATTCCCGTAAATTATCACGCATGAATATCAGAAATATGTTACAATTTAATTTCTCGTCCTTGACTCGGTTTGGTGGTAATTTGTCTCTGATAAGACGGAGCCTGGTAGGGTGAATATTTGGGGATCAGTAAAATTATTTAAAGGGTGGAGCTCGGGGGAGCCTGTTAAAGCCTGACATAATTATTCAATATTTCATAATTATCCAATATTTGTACCGTATCTCATTGTAACCAGCTCCAATTAATGATCTCCTTATCGTGCCGCTTCATATGCAATGAATATGTAATACATATGCAATGAATATGTAATAAATATGCAATGAATAATGAGCAGTGGGGATATTATTCTAACATTCTAATCATTTGATGCTAGCTCGCCTCTGAGCGCTTACTTCGTGTGACCACTCCGTGTCACTACTCCGTGTGACTCATGTGTTGAACTTATTAATACTTGGTGTGTTTTATTTGATGTGTCTCACTGCTGGGTTTGCTTTGTATGATGTAGTGTGTTTTATTGCTATGTGATGTAACGCTAAGTGCCCCCCGTATGAGGGGTTGAATATTATCATCTCCTATTTTAATGTGTGGTCCTGCGTTAAGATCAGCTCACTCTGTCAGATTATTATAACTGAGAGGTACTTGATTAGATCCCCTCTCATTACACACATAACCCCGCCCTATTTACCTTGTGGTAAAGGTATTGTTATTACGTGGGGTTACTGGAATGTAGCCGCCACAAACTAGTGGGGGTCAGGGGGTTACCCTCGCCGCAGTGCTACACCGGTTACCCTCATTGTTACACTAGACCACATTATTTGGGGAGCTGTTTTCTGTTACACTGGAGCTGTAGTGACCACACATGCCTGACTATTTGTAGTGACTATTTGTAGTGACTATTTGTAGTGACTATTTGTAGTGACTAGTGGGTAGTTTTGTGACCACTATATAGTATATCCTACACTGCTATTATTCCTGATTCCAGTAGAACCTAGAACCTACTGCTGCTGTATCATTTCTAGCTATTACAGTATCAGTTGTAGCTACTGTAGTGTATTTCCTGGTATTCGCGTCGATTTGTTGTAAGCTCTTCTTCCGAGAGATTGTTCCACAATTCTAATATCGTCGCGACACTTTAATCTTTATTTCACTTATTTTTCAGGGCAATTCCTTTCTGTCGGCTGTCGATATTGTTTTAATTGAGTTTAACCAACTTTTTAAGTCTTTAAAATTAAACAGCTCACTTAGTATTAGAATTACTGTTGGGCCGGAACTGTCATCAATATCCATGACTAGCCATCTGTTACTATAGTAACTAAAGTAAGTAAAGCTAGCTGCTAGCACTGTTAATTATAAGACTAAGTGAAATCGCTGCACTTTATTAACAAGCCGTAAATATGTAAAATATATTAAGTCCGAAAAAAACGTTTTGCAAAATATTCTGCAGCAATTTTGCTTGTAATCCAAGAAGTAGTGTGGTAATACAGAAAGTAGTGTGGTAATACAGAAAGTATAAGTGTGGTAATAGTAATACACGGAGTGCAGTTACAGCCGGGCAGTGCTAGTTCATGTTTTGTTCAGATTTCAGGGTATCAGGCCTAATCAAGTTAACAGGTGAGATGTTAAACAAGGATTTAGTGCTATTACCGCCCCACCTCGACCGCTTGTTAACAGTAATATTAACAATGTAAACGGTAACTCACTTTTCAGAGCTCTTCTGTATTTTACGCCTATTTTACGGGTATTAGTGCAGTGACGTGTGTGTGTGTGGAGATTGTGCCAACAATGCTCTTAGTCCCCCTCTCTCAGTCTCCTCCATTCTCTGTCTGTAAGGTTTACAAGGTTTACATGGTCTAGTCTGTAAGGTGTTTTATCTTATTATCTCCTGTTTGACCCGGCTAATGAGTAATGAATGGGTCTTAGTGATTTTACACAAATTTTTGTTTCCTAATAAGATTTCAATACGATTCTCACCTCTCACTTCCAACTGATAACCTAGAATATTTTCATTGTTGAGCTGTTAATTGAATTTTTGACCGAAGAATTTCAAACACTGCCTCCCTGGAATTCTATAAACTTGACAACATTCCAGTTCTGGATAAATCAAATCAGGTCTCGAATATATCACCTCGTATTGATATAGTACACGGAGAGTACACAATATCTCTCCAGAGTATACTGTTATAAATATCTCCCTCACATCTTGTAGATTAGTACACAGTATCTCTCCAGAGTATACCGTTATAAATATCTCCCTCACATCTTGTAGATTAGTACACAGTATCTCTCCAGAGTATACCGTTATAAATATCTCCCTCACATCTTGTAGATTAGTACACAGTATCTCTCCAGAGTATACCGTTATAAATATCTCCCTCACATCTTGTAGATTAGTACACAGTATCTCTCCAGAGTATACCGTTATAAATATCTCCCTCACATCTTGTAGATTAGTACACAGTATCTCTCCAGAGTATACTGTTATAAATATCTCCCTCACATCTTGTAGATTAGTACACAGTATCTCTCCAGAGTATACTGTTATAAATATCTCCCTCACATCTTGTAGATTAGTACACAGTATCTCTCCAGAGTATACCGTTATAAATATCTCCCTCACATCTTGTAGATTAGTACACAGTATCTCTCCAGAGTATACCGTTATAAATATCTCCCTCACATCTTGTAGATTAGTACACAGTATCTCTCCAGAGTATACTGTTATAAATATCTCCCTCACATCTTGTAGATTAGTACACAGTATCTCTCCAGAGTATACCGTTATAAATATCTCCCTCACATCTTGTAGATTAGTACACAGTATCTCTCCAGAGTATACCGTTATAAATATCTCCCTCACATCTTGTAGATTAGTACACAGTATCTCTCCAGAGTATACCGTTATAAATATCTCCCTCACATCTTGTAGATTAGTACACAGTATCTCTCCAGAGTATACCGTTATAAATATCTCCCTCACATCTTGTAGATTAGTACACAGTATCTCTCCAGAGTATACCGTTATAAATATCTCCCTCACATCTTGTAGATTAGTACACAGTATCTCTCCAGAGTATACCGTTATAAATATCTCCCTCACATCTTGTAGATTAGTACACAGTATCTCTCCAGAGTATACCGTTATAAATATCTCCCTCACATCTTGTAGATTAGTACACAGTATCTCTCCAGAGTATACCGTTATAAATATCTCCCTCACATCTTGTAGATTAGTACACAGTATCTCTCCAGAGTATACCGTTATAAATATCTCCCTCACATCTTGTAGATTAGTACACAGTATCTCTCCAGAGTATACCGTTATAAATATCTCCCTCACATCTTGTAGATTAGTACACAGTATCTCTCCAGAGTATACCGTTATAAATATCTCCCTCACATCTTGTAGATTAGTACACAGTATCTCTCCAGAGTATACCGTTATAAATATCTCCCTCACATCTTGTAGATTAGTACACAGTATCTCTCCAGAGTATACCGTTATAAATATCTCCCTCACATCTTGTAGATTAGTACACAGTATCTCTCCAGAGTATACCGTTATAAATATCTCCCTCACATCTTGTAGATTAGTACACAGTATCTCTCCAGAGTATACCGTTATAAATATCTCCCTCACATCTTGTAGATTAGTACACAGTATCTCTCCAGAGTATACCGTTATAAATATCTCCCTCACATCTTGTAGATTAGTACACAGTATCTCTCCAGAGTATACCGTTATAAATATCTCCCTCACATCTTGTAGATTAGTACACAGTATCTCTCCAGAGTATACCGTTATAAATATCTCCCTCACATCTTGTAGATTAGTACACAGTATCTCTCCAGAGTATACCGTTATAAATATCTCCCTCACATCTTGTAGATTAGTACACAGTATCTCTCCAGAGTATACCGTTATAAATATCTCCCTCACATCTTGTAGATTAGTACACAGTATCTCTCCAGAGTATACCGTTATAAATATCTCCCTCACATCTTGTAGATTAGTACACAGTATCTCTCCAGAGTATACCGTTATAAATATCTCCCTCACATCTTGTAGATTAGTACACAGTATCTCTCCAGAGTATACCTGTTATAAATATCTCCCTCACATCTTGTAGATTAGTACACAGTATCTCTCCAGAGTATACCGTTATAAATATCTCCCTCACATCTTGTAGATTAGTACACAGTATCTCTCCAGAGTATACCGTTATAAATATCTCCCTCACATCTTGTAGATTAGTACACAGTATCTCTCCAGAGTATACCGTTATAAATATCTCCCTCACATCTTGTAGATTAGTACACAGTATCTCTCCAGAGTATACCGTTATAAATATCTCCCTCACATCTTGTAGATTAGTACACAGTATCTCTCCAGAGTATACCGTTATAAATATCTCCCTCACATCTTGTAGATTAGTACACAGTATCTCTCCAGAGTATACCGTTATAAATATCTCCCTCACATCTTGTAGATTAGTACACAGTATCTCTCCAGAGTATACCGTTATAAATATCTCCCTCACATCTTGTAGATTAGTACACAGTATCTCTCCAGAGTATACCGTTATAAATATCTCCCTCACATCTTGTAGATTAGTACACAGTATCTCTCCAGAGTATACCGTTATAAATATCTCCCTCACATCTTGTAGATTAGTACACAGTATCTCTCCAGAGTATACCGTTATAAATATCTCCCTCACATCTTGTAGATTAGTACACAGTATCTCTCCAGAGTATACCGTTATAAATATCTCCCTCACATCTTGTAGATTAGTACACAGTATCTCTCCAGAGTATACCGTTATAAATATCTCCCTCACATCTTGTAGATTAGTACACAGTATCTCTCCAGAGTATACCGTTATAAATATCTCCCTCACATCTTGTAGATTAGTACACAGTATCTCTCCAGAGTATACCGTTATAAATATCTCCCTCACATCTTGTAGATTAGTACACAGTATCTCTCCAGAGTATACCGTTATAAATATCTCCCTCACATCTTGTAGATTAGTACACAGTATCTCTCCAGAGTATACCGTTATAAATATCTCCCTCACATCTTGTAGATTAGTACACAGTATCTCTCCAGAGTATACCGTTATAAATATCTCCCTCACATCTTGTAGATTAGTACACAGTATCTCTCCAGAGTATACCGTTATAAATATCTCCCTCACATCTTGTAGATTAGTACACAGTATCTCTCCAGAGTATACCGTTATAAATATCTCCCTCACATCTTGTAGATTAGTACACAGTATCTCTCCAGAGTATACCGTTATAAATATCTCCCTCACATCTTGTAGATTAGTACACAGTATCTCTCCAGAGTATACCGTTATAAATATCTCCCTCACATCTTGTAGATTAGTACACAGTATCTCTCCAGAGTATACCGTTATAAATATCTCCCTCACATCTTGTAGATTAGTACACAGTATCTCTCCAGAGTATACCGTTATAAATATCTCCCTCACATCTTGTAGATTAGTACACAGTATCTCTCCAGAGTATACCGTTATAAATATCTCCCTCACATCTTGTAGATTAGTACACAGTATCTCTCCAGAGTATACCGTTATAAATATCTCCCTCACATCTTGTAGATTAGTACACAGTATCTCTCCAGAGTATACCGTTATAAATATCTCCCTCACATCTTGTAGATTAGTACACAGTATCTCTCCAGAGTATACCGTTATAAATATCTCCCTCACATCTTGTAGATTAGTACACAGTATCTCTCCAGAGTATACCGTTATAAATATCTCCCTCACATCTTGTAGATTAGTACACAGTATCTCTCCAGAGTATACCGTTATAAATATCTCCCTCACATCTTGTAGATTAGTACACAGTATCTCTCCAGAGTATACCGTTATAAATATCTCCCTCACATCTTGTAGATTAGTACACAGTATCTCTCCAGAGTATACCGTTATAAATATCTCCCTCACATCTTGTAGATTAGTACACAGTATCTCTCCAGAGTATACCGTTATAAATATCTCCCTCACATCTTGTAGATTAGTACACAGTATCTCTCCAGAGTATACCGTTATAAATATCTCCCTCACATCTTGTAGATTAGTACACAGTATCTCTCCAGAGTATACCGTTATAAATATCTCCCTCACATCTTGTAGATTAGTACACAGTATCTCTCCAGAGTATACCGTTATAAATATCTCCCTCACATCTTGTAGATTAGTACACAGTATCTCTCCAGAGTATACCGTTATAAATATCTCCCTCACATCTTGTAGATTAGTACACAGTATCTCTCCAGAGTATACTGTTATAAATATCTCCCTCACATCTTGTAGATTAGTACACAGTATCTCTCCAGAGTATACCGTTATAAATATCTCCCTCACATCTTGTAGATTAGTACACAGTATCTCTCCAGAGTATACCGTTATAAATATCTCCCTCACATCTTGTAGATTAGTACACAGTATCTCTCCAGAGTATACTGTTATAAATATCTCCCTCACATCTTGTAGATTAGTACACAGTATCTCTCCAGAGTATACCGTTATAAATATCTCCCTCACATCTTGTAGATTAGTACACAGTATCTCTCCAGAGTATACCGTTATAAATATCTCCCTCACATCTTGTAGATTCCGCGGTAAATCGTCCTAATCTGTCTTCCACTGACACAGCAGACTGTAGCTGGTGTTGCTTAACTATTTGTCTGTACGACCTGACTCCTGAGTAGTGAGTGCGGTATTTGAGCGTGTGTATTTTGCAGTTAAAACACAAAGCTACTGATTTGTTTTCAATTAATTTGAATTTTATTCTTTTGTTCGGTTTATCGCAAAAATTACACCTCAATTAAGCGTTGCTATGGCAACTAGTGGTACTAGTGAGTTTACACCTCAATTAAGCGTTGCTTTTGTTCTGAAACCAAGGTTTACTGGATTGATTTGCATTTTCCAGTGTCAAAGTTATAGTTATTTCTTGAGAGTATGGTAAGCTTGGTAGCAAGATACAATTTGTCGTACCAATTCGAACACACGCCAATAGTAGGCAATAGTAGCCAATATAAATAGTAGCCAATATATATAGTAGCCAATAATACTGACACTTAACATTTAACACAGGTTACGAAGGTAGCCTGTAGTTAGTAGTAGGTGGGCTATATAACTTGACACATAAGTCGTGAGAGATTAGTTCAAACGTGGCACATTAATAGTTTTACATTAGCACATGCATGCCCAGTAAGCAGCACTTGTTGCCTTTTGGCTAGTAGCAGCACACTTGTCGTATTGCTGAGTGGGAATTATTGCAACTTATTGTAGATTGACAGGATTGTCGTATTGCTGAGAGGAATTATTGCAACTTATTGTAGCTTGACAGGATTGTCGTATTGCTGAGAGGAATTATTGCAACTTATTGTAGCTTGACAGGATTGTCGTATTGCTGAGAGGAATTATTGCAACTTATTGTAGATTGACAGGATTGTCGTATTGCTGAGAGGAATTATTGCAACTTATTGTAGCTTGACAGGATTGTCGTATTGCTGAGAGGAATTATTGCAACTTATTGTAGCTTGACAGGATTGTCGTATTGCTGAGAGGAATTATTGCAACTTATTGTAGATTGACAGGATTGTCGTATTTACAACGATAGTGTCTTTTCAAGTGAAAAGTGTTACACTGTCATGATATACCTGTCATATTTTGTCTTGCTGCAAATTCAGACTAGTTGCCACGGTGACTAACAGTCAGTTTTGTCACAGTTCAGTCTGAATCTTCCTAACTAGAACTGTTGCTATAACACGCGACGTGATCAAACTGGAGCTCTAGTTAATATCTAATACTACTAGGCTACTCTCACCTGGAAATACTAAATACTAAACCAGGTATAACAGCTGAAGACGATTTACACATGTATTTTGAAAGCTCCTGCTAAAACCAACTTTTCGTATCACTTATATGTTTTAAATAATCCCCCTCCAGGACTACTACTAAATACTAGATACTAAACCAGCATAATACCCCGACCAGGGAAGATATTAATAATATTAATAATTCTCAGAATATATTATTAATATAAATATAAATAATACTTCTCCTGCTAACTTACTGCGGAGCGTAGTAAGAAGAAGGAGTAGTATAAGGAGGATAGTAGGAGGGGGAACCCCTATACTATCACTAACTAACTCTAAATTAGAGCTACAATTAGAACTTTCTGCAACCTTCATCAGGTTCAGTGAGTTGTAAATACTAAATATTCTTAGATCACCTTTAATCTGACGCTGTGTTCTTTTTGCCGTATTGTTCTTAGTAATATGTTTATAGACGCTATTATTACTTACTATATATCCTGCTAGACCTGTATCTAATGTATCTAATGTATCTGGAATTTGACGTATTGAAATACCAATTTTGACTCTATATCCACAGTTATTCACCATGGATTTGTTTGTTATTAAATAGTTTTTCATAGATTTGTGGATTTAGATTAATTCGATGTAATGGGTCCAAGTTACTGCGGACATAGTTCACTATGTGTTTACCGTGTTTGGGTGCCCATCATATTTTACAGATGGGGGCGATATTTTGAACGATTCTATTTTATAATTATATTCATCTATTGCTGTACTCTGTAAAATTTGAAAAGTATTTAATTTAAAAAAGTACTCCTAATACTTGTAGTATTACACTGCAGGTGTCTTGTACTAAGTAAACAGCAGTATATAATAATACTGTAATCATTATTAATTATACAGACATATATATTGTAATAATTATATATATTGTTATAATTATACAGTGAACCGCTAAATTATCGGCATCACCACACTGGCAACTCAAATTTAAATTCCCAACATTTTTATGTTACCAGAACTGAGGAACCGCTTCCTCCAGCTGTGAATCTCTCTCTTCCAGCTGTAACAATTACTGGGGAAGTCGGCGTTATTCTGCGCTAGTCTTATTTCCATTAAATATTCAACATTGAGTTTACAATATATCGTATTAACTAGGGTCTGGGGCGCTTTCAGCGGCATTTTTATTGCTCTCACTCTTTTTTGAAATTCTTGCATGACAATTTCACATGTTGGACGGTTGTTAAACATCGATCAGCTGATCTTTTTGACATCAAAATTTCAACCTTCTAAAAAATTTAGCTATATTGCATTTGCTTGACTGTTTCTGAGATCTTAACAATATTGCAGAGCTCCTGAAATGTTAACTTTCTGCAAACCTTATGGAGCATCTTGTACTTGTGAGTTACTATGGCAACTAGTGGTACTAGTGAGTTACTATGGCAACTAGTGGTACTAGTGAGTTACTATGGCAACTAGTGGTACTAGTGAGTTACTATGGCAACTAGTGGTACTAGTGAGTTACTATGGCAACTAGTGGTACTTGTAGCAGTTAGTTTAAGTTTCAAAACCCAGTCTAGCGTACAGGAGTAGTCAGTAGGTCAGAGTCTGGCGCTATTTTTGCAGCGTATCTTTCGATACCGTTGATAGATTGATCACACCATCTTCATTTCTTCACACCCCCACAAACAATGCCTTTAGCCTAGTGACGAGTCTCGTTCCAGCCAAGGAAGCCTCACCATCTTCAACAACAATCCTACTCCGACTATATCAGACCTCACAACCAGACAGATATTTCCACCCCTCCATCGCAGACTAATGTTCACTAGTACTAGTAGCAGTCCTTACTTATTCATTACTTTTGATTAAACAATCTTAGTGCAGTCCTTACTTATTCATTACTTTTAATTAAACAATCTTAGTGCAGTCCTTACTTATTCATTACTTTTAATTAAACAATCTTAGTGCAGCCCTTACTTATTCATTACTTTTAATTAAACAATCTTAGTGCAGTCCTTACTTATTCATTACTTTTAATTAAACAATCTTAGTGCAGTCCTTACTTATTCATTACTTTTAATTAAACAATCTTAGTGCAGTCCTTACTTATTCATTACTTTTAATTAAACAATCTTAGTGCAGTCCTTACTTATTCATTACTTTTGATTAAACAATCTTAGTGCAGTCCTTACTTATTCATTACTTTTAATTAAACAATCTTAGTGCAGTCCTTACTTATTCATTACTTTTAATTAAACAATCTTAGTGCAGTCCTTACTTATTCATTACTTTTAATTAAACAATATTAGTGCTATAATAACAGTTTAGTGCTATGTGTTGTACGACAGCAGTGTGGCGCAGGTAAGTAAGGACTAGAAGCAGTGAAGCAGTGAAGCGCAGGTAAGTAAGGACTAGAAGAAGTGAAGCGCAGGTAAGTAAGGACTAGAAGCAGGTAAGTAAGGACTAGAAGCAGTGAAGTGCAGGTAAGTAAGGACTAGAAGCCGGATAAGGGCCGGTTTATTATAATCTCCCACCATCTGCCAGATAGCCCGCACGTGGCACGGAGTAGCACTGTAACCTTGGTACTCCTGCTCCACTATCCTACTATATATATATATATATATATTAGTATACTGCACCAGGGCCGTGGTGGGTTCTATTGCTTCTACGTCTGATAATAACAGTTATAGGTTTATCTTCATGCTTCATGCTTCGTTAATCAGGAATATTATATTCTCGTATTCCTAACTCGATTATGTGTTATATTATGTTATTATATAACCATGCTCCTTTATAATATTTTATAGATTAGCTACCTCACCACCGCCGTCTCTCCGCACGTGGCGCGTGATTTGGTTATTTAGCGTGATTTGGAGCATTACTCCTTTATAATGTACCAGTAGTCAGTACGGTGGGTTTAGAGCCTCACTCTCTGCTACGAGCATGAGCTCTCTAGTACCTATAATATTCGTACTCACGCTCTCGTAAGGACTCTTATAAGTTGCAAGTTGCAGTAGTACGGCTGCTACTTTCCTCCTCCAACATCTTAAGTTGCCGACTTTATCCGAAATATTATACCTTTTTGTTTCCTTCATCTTCTCCAATGCAAATCATAAATGTGCTTGCAATGTTTTAATTAAAAGCGACATAGCCTAAAATAGATTATATTTCCAAGAATAAAGGAAATTGAAATTTATAAAGTTTCCGATTTTCCAGAACGTTCGTTGACATTTTACCTGTCAAAAGATCTCTTTTCCGTCATCTCCACTTAGGTAATTGTGCAACGAGCGTGAATTCAGCGGCAGCGATTAAATTACGTTAGATGGTAAAGGAAATTGAAATATTTGTCAATTAGGCCATCTTAAGTTTAATCGAAGGTTTCCGATTTTCTATAATCGTGGGTTTTTTCCGTCAAAAAAATTGTTTGATCCATTTAGTAGTAAACATGTTTTCAAATCAAGCTATGATGAAGCTCTTGGTATTAATAATACTAATTCTTTGAATAGAGGAAATATGTGACAGTCACACTACTTAATTCTTAATCTAAAATTTCCTTCTTTTTAGAATTTGCGTTTCTTTTTTTGCAAGATTTCGCTCGTGCTGCTCTTGATAATTCACTGTCACCATAATAACGTAACAACGTATGTTTAATCTCGATTGTATTGAATCTCGCAAGTCAATGTAGATTATTGAGTGACTTATGTCTTGTGTGCTAGTAAATGTAGATTATTGAGTGACTTATGTCTTGTGTGCTAGTAAATGTAGATTATTGAGTGACTTGTGTGCTAGTAAAATGTAGATAATCATTTGGTGTGATGAGGTAAACCTTTACTCCTTTATAAAATGTACTGTACAGACTAGACAAATTAAACCCTTACTTAATAACACAGACTGTGTTCAAACGACTAATAATCAGACTAATACAACATGATGAAGTCAGGGGAGGAATATGGCAAGGCTGGCAGCTTCAATATCCGGTTTTGGTCGGAGAGAGAGAGAGAGAGTATTGGTCGGGTGACGTAATGTTCAGCCAATACCAGATACCACCTTACTCTTCAGACCACTTTACTTCGCAGATATTCTAGTGTCGTGTTACTGTTACCCCTAAAGGGAGAGAGCGAGAGAGAGAGCTCTTTTATATCCACCAGCGTGCGCTTTTTCGCATAGCGGGCTCTCGCCAGCCCGCTGTCAAAGGGCCTGATATCTCTACAGCCCGCTCATGATATAGCCCGCTAACAAGTGACATTTAATTTGACCAGTAGCAATATAGCCCGGAGTTCTCTAAAATATTTTCAGTTTCTGTATCGTCTCCATGTGAAATTCCTTATTACACTGACTATATATACATTTTATTTTTGTGTCCGGTAGGGCTGCTCATGCAGCTCGTGAGCAGATGACATGATACTTTGATTTATATCAAAGTTATTATAACACACTACATAATACACATCAGCACTATAATCCCCCTATATTATTGATATTCATCGTCACTGACATTACATTCATTATTCCCACGGCCCAGGAATGCAGTGCATCTCCAGCCCCTATATACGACACAGCCCTTTATGATTGGCTTACATTGAACACGTGACGTGTTACCATGGTTACAACAATTAGTGGCGACCTTTTCTAGAGTTGACTTTTATACAAGCTCCATTGTTTATTTATAAAATTATATATTAACTGTAATACGCCCGCTGGTGGATATAATCCACATCACCTCGACCCGCGGGCGGAAAAATCGTATAGCACTCGGGCCCGATGGGCCCTCCGTGCTATACGAAAATATGTCCTCCTCGGGCTAGCGCCCTCGGGGACATATGAAATATTGCACGCGCGTGCGCGTGCAATATTTTGTTCCGCCCGCGAGTCTCCGGTGATATGTATATATATCAAAGTTATTATAACACACTACATAATACACATCAGCACTATAATCCCCCTATATTATTGATATTCATCGTCACTGACATTACATTCATTATTCCCACGGCCCAGGAATGCAGTGCATCTCCAGCCCCTATATACGACACAGCCCTTTATGATTGGCGAGTCTCCGGTGATATGTATATATATTCAGTTGCCAGTCATCATATATCAATACATTTCTCTTATCAGTGCTATGTAGTGTTGTATTCTTGCGTCATCTCCACAACTGGGAGCCGTACTGCTTCTGCAGAAGTAGTGCTATTAATGGTACTGTACCTGTACACTCTGGGGTGAGCTGGAGGGTACACTCTGGAGGGAGGGTGTGCAGCGTGCGTCATTTCGTTTGTAACTACCTTTGGCAGTTTACCTTTGATGATAACATTATAACATTTTAATCTGGTGTTGATTTGTTGCAGTAAAGACTAGAATGCCCGTAAACGCGAGCCTAGAAACCTGTAATGTTTCAGGGATTGAGTTTGCCAAAGTGCGAACTTTGCAGGGTTCGGAAGTTGACAGATAAGGAAAACGTTCAGAACAGTTTAAAAACACGACGTCACTGCCACACGTACTAAAATGTTGGGATATTTAACCTTGCTGACAGACTCACTGATCGTCATCACCCTCTGTCTGAGATTATTACTGCATTATTTGCAGCAACCGCGTTATTAATGCTGTATTTGAAGCTTCAAAGTCAATACGTCTGAGGCATTACTCCTTTATAATGTCTGAGGTTATTGGTACTTAGCTCAGTCCGCCCTTTTAATCTGTCTGACTCTGCAAATCGGACCGTTTTTTAGGTTTCCCACATTGTTTATTGAAATTAAGGGTTTAAATAATTTGTCAGTCAGTGGTACTGGTATCAGGTCGTCTAGGTAGGTTGTGTTAAATCTAGTGCTCTGCCGAGTTAATGTCTGAGATTGTGCCGCAAGGTACCTCCGCAGGCAATCTCTCCTCTTAAATCATCTGGAAATCCTTGAAATTCCTTATTACACTGACTATATATACATTTTATTTTTGTGTCCGGTAGGGCTGCTCATGCAGCTCGTGAGCAGATGACATGATACTTTGATTTATATCAAAGTTATTATAACACACTACATAATACACATCAGCACTATAATCCCCCTATATTATTGATATTCATCGTCACTGACATTACATTCATTATTCCCACGGCCCAGGAATGCAGTGCATCTCCAGCCCCTATATACGACACAGCCCTTTATGATTGGCTTACATTGAACACGTGACGTGTTACCATGGTTACAACAATTAGTGGCGACCTTTTCTAGAGTTGACTTTTATACAAGCTCCATTGTTTATTTATAAAATTATATATTAACTGTAATACGCCCGCTGGTGGATATAATCCACATCACCTCGACCCGCGGGCGGAAAAATCGTATAGCACTCGGGCCCGATGGGCCCTCCGTGCTATACGAAAATATGTCCTCCTCGGGCTAGCGCCCTCGGGGACATATGAAATATTGCACGCGCGTGCGCGTGCAATATTTTGTTCCGCCCGCGAGTCTCCGGTGATATGTATATATATCAAAGTTATTATAACACACTACATAATACACATCAGCACTATAATCCCCCTATATTATTGATATTCATCGTCACTGACATTACATTCATTATTCCCACGGCCCAGGAATGCAGTGCATCTCCAGCCCCTATATACGACACAGCCCTTTATGATTGGCTTACATTGAACACGTGACGTGTTACCATGGTTACAACAATTAGTGGCGACCTTTTCTAGAGTTGACTTTTATACAAGCTCCATTGTTTATTTATAAAATTATATATTAACTGTAATACGCCCGCTGGTGGATATAATCCACATCACCTCGACCCGCGGGCGGAAAAATCGTATAGCACTCGGGCCCGATGGGCCCTCCGTGCTATACGAAAATATGTCCTCCTCGGGCTAGCGCCCTCGGGGACATATGAAATATTGCACGCGCGTGCGCGTGCAATATTTTGTTCCGCCCGCGAGTCTCCGGTGATATGTATATATATTCAGTTGCCAGTCATCATATATCAATACATTTCTCTTATCAGTGCTATGTAGTGTTGTATTCTTGCGTCATCTCCACAACTGGGAGCCGTACTGCTTCTGCAGAAGTAGTGCTATTAATGGTACTGTACCTGTACACTCTGGGGTGAGCTGGAGGGTACACTCTGGAGGGAGGGTGTGCAGCGTGCGTCATTTCGTTTGTAACTACCTTTGGCAGTTTACCTTTGATGATAACATTATAACATTTTAATATGGTGTTGATTTGTTGCAGTAAAGACTAGAATGCCCGTAAACGCGAGCCTGGAAACCTGTAATGTTTCAGGGATTGAGTTTGCCAAAGTGCGAACTTTGCAGGGTTCGGAAGTTGACAGATAAGGAAAACGTTCAGAACAGTTTAAAAACACTACGTCACTGCCACACGTACTAAAATGTGGGGATATTTAACCTTGCTGACAGGCTCACTGATCGTCATCGCCCTCTGTCTGAGATTATTACTGCATTATTTGCAGCAACCGCGTTATTAATGCTGTATTTGAAGCTTCAAAGTCAGTACGTCTGAGGTACACGGTATCCTAGCAACAGTACGTCTGAGGTTATTGGTACTTAGCTCAGTCCACCCTTTTAATCTGTCTGACTCTGCAAATCGGACCGTTTTTTAGGTTTCCCACATTGTTTATTGAAATTAAGGGTTTAAATAATTTGTCAGTCAGTGGTATCAGGTCGTCTAGGTAGGTTGTGTTAAATCTAGTGCCAAATTAATGTCTGAGACTGTGCCGCAAGGTACCTCCGCAGGCAATCTGAGACTGTGCCGCAAGGTACCTCTGCAGCAATCTGAGATTGTGCCGCAAGGTACCTCTGCAGAAATCTCTCCTTTTAAATCATCTGGAAATCATTATCTGACCACAGGCACAGTCGTTCCAGGGCCGGGGCCACCCTTCTTCAGGGCCGGGGTCACCCTTCTTCAGGGCCGCGCCCGGAAATCTTGTGATGCAAAGTTACAGTGTGGCCAACGTTTTGCTCACACTTGGACCAAAACGTCGGCACTTGCCTTGTCGGCAAATGTCTCGTTACAAAGTCACCTCTCCTCCATTTCAACTCGTTTGTCTGGTTCAGCCAATTTCCCTGTTTCGAGTGTTTACCTTGGTTCAGTAATCAGTATCTTTGGAAACACGATATAAATGATGACATGCGTTTTAGTACCTCTAATTGTGCAGCATTGGTTGCTAGGAGACGACGCAGCTTTGACAATCAGTCGTTGTTGTCTACCAGATCAATATTGAGGGGTTTAAAGCTTCCTGTATCTCAGTCTGTAGTCTGCAATCTGTAGTCTGCAATCTGTAGTCTTATTAGTTTGAGAATTTAGGACATTATACCCAAAACTAGATCTGCCTTATACTCATTACTCACCTGCCAGTTATGTAATATTAATACATTTCTCAGTGTTAAGCAGTGTTAGTGTTATTTCGTCACTATCAGAGGAGTAGTAGTTTAAAGGATGAGGGGACCTTAGAATTTACTTCCAAATATTCGCGTTTAAGTCCTGTGAAAGTGTGTAGAATCAAAAAATACGCCGGACTGTGAAATCGATAATTCGTGCAATATCACGCCGCGCTCCTATTGGCTGATAGCAATTTTGGGCTGTGACGTCAATTATGTGTTAAGACCAACGTGCGCGCGCACCCTTCGCTTGTGTCAGCATTTTCTTCTGTGCTGTTTCAATTACGTCGTGTTACCTTTGGCGTTTGCGAGAGTGGTATCTTTGTTTGCACTGAACTAGTCAAGATCTAAGTTACGAATAATTCTCCTTAATAGTTAAATGTAACTCAGAAAGGCTTTCTTGTAGTTGTAGTAGGTATTTCTATTTATAAATAGCTAAGATAAGTAGCATCCGCTAACTAAACCACAAACTGCTATTTTGTTTTGACTTGTTTGAAACCCGATATGGACACAATTAAAAATCGGCATATTTCTTCATACAAGAATACAGATCTAAAAATCGGTTGAATGTATGATGTAGTAAAAGACATTTTACTAGCTGGCCCTTGGCGCCTCTAGTCCTATCTGAGTGCGCACGTGCGGTTTGACAATGCGGCGTGTACCGGCCTTTAGACTTTAGTTGTACACTCATTTATAATTTACCGTTTTAGTTTGCTGTGACTTGAGTGTAAAGCGTAACGAATGTGGATGTGTTCGTCTGCTATGCTTGGTATAATATTGCTTGGTGTGATAGTTGCAAATCTTGCTTACGTATAAGTAGTGTCACATAGTGAGTTAGAACTTAAAAGCTTGGTGCTTGTTGCTTGTCCAACTGGAATGAAGACATGCATTTCATACCTACCCGATCCATTTTTATTAGGACCGTGTTGTGTTGATATGACATATTGATATATCAACTGTGGTACGATACAGGGAGTTGCTAGGTGTTACGTTGGGAGCTATAAATATACATAATTTACATGCCTTTCTGTGTGACTTCAATCTTATTTCAGGTGTATCTCGGCTCATGGTTATCGTAGGGTGATAATTCTTTTTTCAACCGGTCATAAAAAGTCTCCTCTCCATTGGTTATAGGCTCGTTAGTATCGTAAATTGTTAATGTATTCTTAATTATTAATTTAGTCGGCCCGCACGCTCATTTTACCTGTATTTCTATATGCGCGGATCAGAGCAACTCACATAATTGACGTCACAGGTTCAAATTGTTTTGGCTGGATATCTCGGCGCGCGAATGAAATACAACTTTGCGGATTTCACTAAAGTGGTTTATACGATTAATGTAATAAAAGGATTTGCACGAGAAAAAAACTTTTTCTAAGGTCCCCTCATCCTTTAAGGTTTCCAGAATTTCCAGAAGCACACTATTAATACAGGAAGGGTGTGCAGTGTTACTATGGTAACTAGCAGTGTACGTCATTTTGTGATGTTTGTAACTACTTTTGGCAGTTTACTTTGATGATAACATGTTAATATGAGAGTGTTGATTAGTTACAGTAAAGACTGGAATACCCGTAAACGCGAGCCTAGAAACCCATAGTATTTCAGGGACTGGGTTTGCCAATTTGCGTCACTGTGCTGGGTTCGGAACATATTACTCCAGTAGCAGGGAGTACTGGAACATATGTGATAAGGAAATTGTTCAAAACAGTTTAAAAACGTCACTGCCACGTACATGGGGTTGCAAGTCCGGTAGTTTCATCGCGTCTTGATATATAACGGACAGTCAGTAAAGAGTGTTCATATTGCTCCAGTAGCAGGGAACATTGTTGTAAGGTTGTAGTGCATATTGCCTGCTGAAAGTGAAAGGTTAGCTGCTGTAGCTCCAGCGTTGTTGCTGTTGTGTTCTGACTATCTGCCGTTTGTTTCTGATTTCTACTTTTTAGGGTTCCTCTGTTTATCAAAACATTGTTGTTCAGTCCAGAGCAAATATTTGGGCCGTGCCATGGCCAGGGTTTTCTTGTTTGCGCTCGAGCATACTCCAATTTGTCTGACTATCGTGCTGTTTTCTGTGATCTGCCGCTTGTTTCTGATTTCTACTTTTTAGGGTTCCTTGATCGTTTATCAAAACATTGTTGTTCAGTCCAGAGCAAATATTTGGGCCGTGCCATGGCCAGGGCTTTGTTGTTTGTGCATCATTACCAGGGTTTTGTTGTTTGTGCTACAGTCTACACCCTGCTGCATCCGACCCCGCTGTGCATCATTACCAATAACAAAGATACCTCCCTTCTATTCAATTTATAAGTCTGACATTTCCCTTGTCTGAAATCCTTACGTAGATCAGTAATAAGTATCTATGGAAACACGATATGATGATGATATAGGTTGTAGTCACTAATTGTAGTCACTAATTGTTTACCACGACACTTGACAATCAGCCGATATCGTCTACCGACTTGAGATTAAAGAACAGGGCCCTTGGACTGAGATTAAAGGATTTGCAGCTTCCTGCTTGTGAGTACTGTCTGTTGAATCCGGGAATTTGGGACATCAGGAATTTAGGGTACAAAACTACGACACCGGGCAGAACTAGATCTCACTTTCTTTGTGTCGCTTGTTAGAGGGCACCGGGCAAAACTAGATCTCACTTTCTTTGTGTCGCTTGTTAGAGGACGGCAAAACTAGATCTCACTTTCTTTGTGTCGCTTGTTAGAGGACGGCAAAACTAGATCTCACTTTCTTTGTGTCGCTTGTTAGAGGGCACCGGGCAAAACTAGATCTCACTTTCTTTGTGTCGCTTGTTAGAGAACAGCAAAACTAGATCTCACTTTCTTTGTGTCGCTTGTTAGAGAACAGCAAAACTAGATCTCACTTTCTTTGTGTCGCTTGTTAGAGAACAGCAAAACTAGATCTCACTTTCTTTGTGTCGCTTGTTAGAGGGAGCACTGCTTGGTGAATAGCTACGTTTTGTTTTAACTTAGCAGGATACAGATACAAGGAGTAAGGGATACAGATTTTCCTTTGAAGATCGTTGGAAGTCTAGAACTACAGTCCGAGTTTACTGCACAGATTATGAATTAACAGTTTAACTTTAATTATTCCAAGTAGTGTTGAAAGGTATAATCTGACATTCAAACAAACAAACAACACTTGACTATTGTTACCATGGTAACACTTGACTATTACTACATTCTAGAACACCTGCAAACGTGACCGCAGTGGTGGAATACTACTAAGAGCTCACTTTCTTTTTAAGGAACAAGTACAGTACTGATCCTTGTTATGTAGAACCTAGAAAAGTGAGGATTTGTGTGTTACCGACAGGTCTTACATTTAGGCTAGACGAATACCCAGCAAGGATCTGTTTTAAGTATCAGGTCGCCATTCCATCTTAAATATTTTCTCAGTTTTATGAGTTTTATGAGCGGAGACGACGCATCATTGGTTGCTAGGAGACGTCGCATCATTGGTTGCTACTGCTAGGAGACGACGCATCTGATATGTTCCTGGTGCAGGATGACATATCTCATAAGTCTTCTGAGTGGTCAGACCTGGTCTGGAAAGCAGCCGGACTGATAATGTTTTTGTTAGATGTTATTGTACCTAATGTTTTATTTGAACCTCTTTTGTACACAAATCGCCTCCTGGGAGCCTCTATTGTTGACTGAACCCCACCCAGGAGGTGTTCTCACACCACTTTAATCAAGCAGTGTTCTATTTGTGCTTCCCGTTCCTAGCTCCAGGTCTCCCCCGTCATTTGCCGCTTATTGCGCCATTGTAGCGCTATTTTATCCAATTAGTCTGATCGCCAATGTGCATCCTTCGTTCCCATGATCTAATTAGATTAATGAGGCCTAGAGACCCGATGACTATTGATTTGCTTTACTTGTATCTGTTAACAGGCAGTGTCAGGCAGCTTGGTTGCCATGTGCCCGCACCGCGTTGCCATGCGCCAGGACTCTCCCCCGCACGCGCGCAAGTGCAACTCCACGCAACTCACGCTCATTAATTCTTTTATTTTAGCTCAGTCAGCTGGCGCCTAACGCGTTGCTACCTGACATACCGTTTGGGAGAGTTGTAGTTTCTCTGCCATACGTCTGACTGGCAGCTTCCCTTTCGTCCTGCCAGATGCTCACCTATTATTCTGGGGATATGATTTCATTCCTCATGCTCCAAGTATTTTCATCATAACTAGGCATGTTTATTTTGAACTATTTCCGATGGGCTAATGTTTATTTAGAGATATTTTCTTTACTGGGCTAATGTTTATTTAGAGATATTTTCTTTGCTGGGCTAATGTTGGAACCGGGGGACGCTCCTATTGCCCTTAGTAGGTGACAGAGACACTTCTTACCATAGAAATTAGGGTCTCACTACTTCACACAACAGACCCTGGCCCTTTCAATCCTCCATTTAGATTTTCTTTGCCAGACTCTCTTTAAAATAAGATCTGTTATTCGCTAATCTTCAGCAGGGCTCACTCCTTAATATTGACCAGATATTACCTCATCTGACAAAGTAAAGCTTCAACGTACAGCCAAAACAAAATATCGGTTAAATGAATATTCGTCTTTCGTCAACTCAAGATTGTCCAGTCCTTCTAAATTTTTATCTTGAATTGTGTATTAGCTGAAGTATTTAATCTTACTTCCAGGTCCATAATTTCGTGCGGTGTATATATATTATTAGAGTTATTTTAGTTTTATATAAGCAGATTTAGGTATATAATTATTGAGTAACCATTAACCCAGTTAAACAAGCGGTTCCCAAATCCTAATCAAACAGGCATGTACACCGGACAAGGACTGCTGTGTCCGCTAATTATCATATTACTTGAACCTGATATTTAATACTTGAGGTAGCAGCGTTCAGCAGTGATCAGCTGGCGTTGTGTTCAGTAGGACTCACTCCCGCAACTCATGAGCTGACCGTGATTCTGGAATTTGCACTCTTCCCTGATAACAGATTATTGTTATAATACCCTAGCTTACTCCTGCCTCACATGACCACTAAGAGAGCTCTGAGGCACCTACTAGCTGTAGTCACAGGTGGGGCGGCCACAAAGTAACGTTACGCCACTGTTGTGCGGGCTTGTTGGCTCCTTCTTACATTTAGGTAATTTTACACTCGAACTTCGTATTTTAGTTGAATTAATCGACGATGTCGCCTGATTTCAACTTTGTTAAGCTCAACAATCCATTAAACTAGTTTGGTGACTGAGAATCGTGTCACCCCATTCCTCGCTGTTGCAAGTAGCAGTAAGACTAGAAGTTTTGTTCCAAACCGTAACAGACATGTGCACATTCCTTGAGAACCCCTGCCTTACTTCCTTACAATCTCCCCCAATGTGTGTCACCCTTTCAATTGTTAGCTCCGTCTCTCAGTCTGTAGTCTCCCGATCGCACGCTTTACAGCGACACATCGTAACTAACTCCACCATTCCTCTCTCTTGTTTTTAAAAGTTATGTGCATATTCAATATTCATTATGTGCATATTCAATGTTTCGTTATACATCAGGTGATACGAATTTCACTCTCAACCTTGAAGCACTTCTGTTGCGTAGAGACGTTAGGGCCTGATGTGAACAACATTGTTAGTTAGAAAATATTTAGTTGGCCTCCCTCCCATTCTTCAGACACAACACCCCTAGAAATACCAAAATTTAGACACTTTCACCCCAGTGAGGGTATGTTGTGACAGTGAGCTCCTGCTCGCTGTCACAACATACCCTCACTGTCGCACAGCTCCTGTGACAGCTGACACTTGACAGACTAGTGACTGCAGACCGCCTCCACTTTCCCCTCCTCCTCTATCTGACAGGACTGCAGCCGGCTCCTCTTTTCCTCGCCTCCTCTCCTCCCTCCTCACCTTTTGTTGTAACATTATACAACCTTCTCTTTCTTTGGTGAGTTGTTATTAAGTTGTAAACTAACTCTCCGTTTCATTTGCCGTGTCACCAAACCAGTAACTTCTAGTTACCAAACTTGTTACCAGGGCACTTCAGAGGTCTCAGCGGCCTGATAGCGGTGTAGTAGAGGCCGCTAACAGGCCGCTACCATGGCATTGGTCACTACAGTCAGAGTGAAGCGGTCCATCCGCCAAAACACACGACTTAAAGTGAGCTGAAACGGAGTGTTAATGGTGCATATTTAATAAACTGACATCTTGCGAAATTAAGCAAATTGATATTTGATCTGTTCTGCCACCGACCCCTTATACTTAGGGAGTAGCACCGCCGATCCTTGTAGGAGCGCACCGCCGACTCCTACTCGGCTGCTTTGTCCTGACACTGCAGTCCTTTATACTGCAGTCCACTGCTGACACTGCAGTCCGTTATACTGCAGTCCACTGCTGACACTGCAGTCCTTTATACTGCAGTCCCACTGCTGACTCTGCAGTCCTTTATACTGCAGTCCACTGCTGACACTGCAGTCCTTTATCCCCGTCAAGATTGCAAGTTTAAAGTTCTGTCAACTTTGAGTGTCGGGTCATTCTTTACACAAAGTAGATTCTTTTCTCAGTAATTATTTACTCAGTAGATTCTTTACTCAGTAGATTCTTTACTATAATCTTTACTCAGAGATTCTTTACTCAGTAGATTCTTTACTCAGTAGATTCTTTACTCAGTAGATTCTTTACTCAGTAGATTCTTTACTCAGTAGATTCATTTTTTCTTTCTTTTTTCGGCTGCCAAACCCTCCGTATTTTTCGAACCCAAAACATACATTTTGCCGGCGTTATTATGGGACCGAAATTTAAAGAAATGACCATTATTTTTCAGAACATGTGTTTGTTGTATCCAATAATGCCGGTCTTGTTTAATAAAAATACTGGCGAACCCCCCCCCCCACCCCCCCCCCCCCCCCCCCCCCCCTTAAGAATACACAATATCAGTTTTCCTATGCGCCAACATGTAATTACCGCCCAGTTAGTCCTCGTTAGTCATAATATTGCTGTTATGGTATGAAATATGTATCACTAGTCTATGAAAATGAAGCTTTAAATTGCAAAAGAAGAAGCAGAGAGAGGCCATTAGTGTGCATAATTAATCCAACAGTTTTTTGATGTTATATATAGTAGAGGCGACTTATTGGTGTAACAGCCGGGTTTCGCTTTAAATTATAAAATGTCAGAGCAGTACGATTTGTTATATTCACTTTCGGAGCTCTCTTTCTGTTGCCTCGCATAATTTTCCGCAGAACGTCAAAATGTCAACCTCCTTAGAGTTTGGGATACAGAGCCCCCGTTCACAGTTACCTAGTAACCGTCAGCCGTCATAGTGTCATAGTTACCAGGGTGACGGTTACAGTACCGTTACAGTTACCATAGTCACCGTCACCAGGCAGTTACCTTTACTGCTTGCGACACAGATCTACTTTTGCGGTATAGTTTGTACTTGTTCAAAAAGTTTCGGCACTTTCATTGAAATAGTGGAACCCACCAAAAGTCTCAAATCCACCATAGAACTCACTAGAACCCAAGCAACGAGTTCCCCGAGTTACCATGGTGACAAGTTCTCCAAACCCAAGGTGTCTGGCTCGTACAAACAGGAAATCAAAACAATTGTTTATACTTTTAAAAACCTTAGATACCTTTAGATACCTTACATATTCAATAGGAACTGCTGTGGAGGACCAAAATAGGCCCGGAATAAGCTAAAAACACATTTCCTTTATTCATTGTTTGAGTGTACGCGGTAGATAAAATAAGTTGTAAAGAAGATGTTTTTATTAAACCGGAGTTTATTGCAACGATTATCGTGAAATAATGGACACTATAATGAACATATAGTGGATATACAGTGAACAAAATATCCACTATAATGAACATTATACTTTATAGTGGATATTACAGTGAACAGTAATATCCACTATAATGAACATTATAGTGGATATTACAGTGAACAGTAAGATATTAATAGAAATATTACAACAGAACGACTTTACAGCTAGCTCTAATCCAGTACTGGTTGAGTTATAGCTGGCGGCATTGTATCTAAGAGTTATAGCTGGCGGCATTGTATCTAAGAGTTATAGCTGGCGGCATTGTATGTAAGAAGTAACTTATTTACTTTGTGTTGTTTAATTGGCAGGCAGTTGACTGTTATTGTGGCATTGTGACTGGTCATTGTGGCATTGTACGGGTTAAATGTGGCAAGTGTGTAGTTTAATTCGCTCTCCCCTCGCGTCTCTCGGATATAAGTCTTACTCGGAGTTATTAGTGTATTATTAAGTAATATGATTAGTGTTCTTATTAAGTGTTATTATTACTGTGATTATAAGTATTACCATTATTATAATTGTGCAAATAGTAACTCCGTTAACTCTGATAAATTCATAACTTTTCTTGTCTGTGGTGCGACTAGCGATTCCTTTTCAAGTACTATTAACTTATTTGTTCTGAATTGTTGTGGTGTGTGTTTGTTGGGGGGGGGCTAACGGCCCACTTAATCTCTCTCATTTCTAGCCATGGTTACAATAGTGCTTCTCATTTCAATCCTTCTTCTTTTATTTTCACTGCTTCTTATTTCGTCTCTATTAAAATCATGTCACCTCCCTGTCTTGCACTTCCTACATCTCACTTCCCGTTAATTAAAAGTCTGGCTACTTTGGTTCCTGTTCATACTTCCCCTACAATTACTTCCTGACATTACATCACCACATTTACAGACTGTAGTATTATTAATAGGTCTTGTAAAGGTAGCATTAGATTAACCTGATCACTTCTCTCTGTGTTTTATTAGTAACGTGTTTATTGGATTACAAGTAATGTGCTCACATTTAGTAGCGTATTGTGACTAGTACTACTACTAGTTCTACTAGTACTTTATTAAGGGTTACTAGTACTACTTTATTAGTAGTACTCTCGGTACGTGTAGTTGTCTACGTAACACCCCCATCTCTCTTATTACATCACTACTAGTGTCACTACTGTAGTGTCACTACTGCAGTGTTATTACATCACTACTGCAGTGTCATTACTAGTGTCCACTGCTGCAGTGTTATTACTGTAGTGTTATTACATCATTACTGCAGTGTCACTATTACAGTATTACTTGCATAGTCTACATATCAAACGCTACTGCGTAATCTTTTGTTTACTCCCGCCGAAGTTGCACACGTTAGTACGGCGATTAGCACTGCCCAGTGTCTCATGTTAACAGGTATTCTGCCTCCGCAGGCGTTCTGCCTGCTCTGTAATGTCCTACCTGGGCCCGTTTTAAACTAGTATTATAATGATAAATCCGGAAACGTAAATTTAGTATTTAGTGTTTGAAGTGATGGATTGGTAGTAATACTTGGTATGTGTAATGTTATCTGTAATACTTGTGTAATGTTACCTGTAATACTTGTGCAATGTTTGATAGGGGTGGTTGCTAGTTCCGTTAATTCACGATGCTGTCAGCTTTAATTCTCCTCCCCAGCTGTAGTAGTACCCTGCTTCATAGTGCTCAGTAAGTGCCAGTTATGCCAGTATTGCTCAGTAGTGCTCATTCTCAGTATTGCCCAATTCCAGATTTTCGTAATTCTGCTCTTATTTATAAACTGGATATTGCGCTAGCTGGGGTAATGATATTGTAATTGCCTCGTTATTATTGGTATATTTGTAATATAACAGCTGTACCCGATCAAGTACTTAAGTTGTATATTTGTTAGTTTTTGGTTGTCTTTAAGTTCTTATTTGTTTATTGTTTTGTTTGTTTCTTTAGTTGTGGGTAAAAAGAGTGTAGTTTTATTGTGACACGGAGTACATCACGTGTATTTATATCACTAAACAGTGTGCACACACCTAGTAACTATAGCAACCTAGTACCTACACTTAACCCCGCCAACTCCCTCTTTGTTATAATTAGTAATTATAGTTGACATTGTGCTGGTCGCCATGTTACAGGGTTCCTGTAGGTTATAGGTCCATGTTCCTGTAGGTACCAGGTTGCTATGAGTTACGCTTGTACAGTGATTTTTGCAATAGTTACCCTGGTCCCAGGTAAGCAAGTTACCTGGTACCAGGTTGTTATAGTTACCCTGATATCTTACCTGCCACTAGCCAGCGCATCCTAATCTAAAACAGAGATACCCTGTAGGGCTAGATACCCTTATGTAGCAAGTCAGGAATCCTCAAAGGAATTAGTACAATCTCTACACTCGCCCTGAAAGTGACCCAGCTAAGAGTTCTCCTAATACATGTAGTGAGATCTATAGTAGCACATGTGTAGGGTACCTTCTTGGTCTATATCTTGACAAGTGCTAGGTTGCCATAGTTACCTTGACATCTGTGGGTTATTCTTCACTTTCAATGAAGTTCTAGAAGTTGTTAAACTCCTGTTAAAACCTGCAAAACCTCCTTCATTATTATTTATAAATAATATAGATATAATACATTGTAGGGGTTACAACGGGGCTACCCGCTACAACCCTCCGTATTATTATTATTATACTCCGCGTCCGCGTCCGTATTATATTCCGTCCGCGTCTGTGACCTGTAACTATAGCAACCTGATTCCTGTGTGTTACCGTATTCTATTGTAGTGTTCAGACTTGCAGCATCTAGTAACTAAAACAACTATAGATAGCATCTGCCAGTCTTCTTGTCTGGAAGCGACTGTCTATCTGTCTCACTACTAGTACGACTCTACAGCAGTGCTACTAATGTTACCATGGTAACTAGCACAACTCTACAGCAGTGCTACTAATGTTACCATGGTAACTAATGTTCTGTTATAGTTAGTACACGTTTCATTTTAGCTTTATTTCGTTTTCTTCAGAACTCTAAATGTTGTTAACTTGTTTCAGAGTCCCTGAAAACCCCCTCAATTCCCTCTAATACTGGGGGTTTTCGTAGTTTGTTTTGTTTAGAACGTTTTCATTTTTTGAAGTTCTTCGGACTGTTTTGACTCGATCTCACTGATTCCTAAACTCTCGCAGAATTGGACTGACAATTAAGCTTAACCAAATCTAATGTAATGACATGTTATGACTTTGATTAATTAGAATATTTATAAAGATTAATTTATTAATTGTGCTATAATTATCATAAAAATGTTAAAACCTAGTTCCACACAATATTAAACCCGCACTACTTGTTTGTTAGGCTTAAGGATTGCGTGGAAAATTCCGTTCAACAGCTATGTTCCTCTACCACGTGTTTGTAGTGTGGTACAGGTTCCAGTTTCCTATGATCAGTGACGAGGACAGGACATTCGCAGGTTAGTTTTAGTTAGTTTTAGTTAGTTTTAGTTAGTTTTAGTTAGTTTTAGTTAGTTTTAGTTAGTTTTAGTTAGTTATACAATAAAACTCCCATTATATTAACCGCTTTGATGTTGTTTGTATCCCAATTTACCGCGGCCATTTCCTTCCCACAAACTGTGCTTAACATGTATAATGAGATGTAATTAATGAGAACAATTAAAATCCCTATTTTCTATTTTCCCCGCGGTAACAAACTTTTGATTTCTGCCAAAAATTTGAGGTGCCCCCCACAATACCTGAGCTTATTTTAGAACCTATTTTTTACATCACCAGGTAAATTTACTTTATGTAACACTACGAAACTTAATATCTAATGCTAGTAAATTCTAAATGACGTGGTTCTTTCGCGTTAATTTTCACACTTATCTAATTCGGGGTATTTTGGTTGGGGAACGGGGCGTGGATTTAAATTGTAGCGGGGAGACTGGGGGTGTGACAAGGGGAGACTGCTGGTGTGACAAGGGGAGACTGCGCTTAGTTACCATGGTAACTAGCACAACTCCAACCTCATGCGTTGCGAGTCATTAGGACGGACGTTACCTGACGAGCTATTGATACACTCGCCAACAATTGCACAGTGCCAGTCACAAACAGCTCTGAGACCTGACAATATTGAGTGTGGAACTATTGTTAGTAGCCATGGTTACAATAGTGTTGTTCCAGTGTTGGCAACATTCCAACTCTTTAGTAGCAGCACTGAATACAGGATACAGACAGGGTAACCATGGTGAAAACAAGACACTCTGTAGCCACAGTAACACCAGGATAGTAACATCCCGACAGTTATTAAATCACACTTCACACATTGGACATTAGGAAAATACTGGGAACCAGGGAAACCTCCTAAATCAAGATAATTCTTTTTTAAATGAAATTCTAGGCAAGTTCTTGGCAATGGGTGCGGGCGAAAGTTTGCTTCACAGAAAATTCTAACCGAAATTTGACCACAACTAAAAATTCAGCAAGTTTAGCTTAAAGAACTGAATATAAGTAATCTGAACCAGTTGACTAACCAGCACCTATCCCTTAGGACGGTGGAAGTTTCTAACACATTGGAACGCCATGATCCAGATAGCTTACTACCTGGTGTGCGGTCTACTCGCCAACTCCAACCTCATGCAGAAGTGGGAACCAATCAGGGACCAGGCATTCTACATCATAATTCTACCCCTCTCAGTATTCGTTAGTCTCATGTTCTGGGGTCTCTACATCTACGATAGAGACATGGTCTTTCCAGCCCACCTCGACAAGGTGGTCACACCTTTCTTCAACCATCAGAAACACAGCGCAGTAGTTCTCTGGACCTTCCTAGAGGCTGCTGTAGTACATCACAATAAGCCCGGACACTTCGAGGGTCACTTCATAGCAGGACTATTCTGCGCCACGTATTTAGCGGTGGTGTTATGGGTCCACGCGGCCGGGGGAGTGTGGGCTTATCCTATATTAGGGGTGTTGAATTGGGCCGGTAAAGCCATGTTCTCAGGCATGAGTATAGTAGTGTACGTTGCTTTTTATAGAGTGGGTTTGGCTCTGAGTGGTTATCTTCAAAACATTTCTTCTGTTGTCTCCAAGTTGGACTGACAGAGTGAGTTGGACACTTTAATTTAAAACTTTGATATAATTAATAGAGATGTTTAATTGCGTTATTTCGAGATATTGATTAATTTGTTGCTTTGTGTTGCACTGTTTTATAGTGCCCCTCGCCTTATGAGTGGATGTGTTTTTTGAGAGGTTTGTTTTTTGTGCTCAGTTTTAGCTTGTAGATTCTAGATTCTAATAGTTCTAGATTCTAGATTCTAATAGTTCTAGATTCTAGTTCTAATAGTTCTAGATTTTAGAACCATTCCTGTTTGAATAATTCTTTTTAAACAGAATACATTGTTTTTCTCTAATACGGTACGAAACATTTTTACAATCTACAGTCAACTAGTGTCATAATTTAATACTGAACTGTAACAAAAAGCAAAGTGGAAATGTTACTATGGTAACGCAAAGTGGACCATAATGAATCAAACAAAATAAATTTAAATTCTAAGGGGACGGACAGGTTAAAAACAAGGACAGACCAACATAAACCTAGAAACCTAGAATCACTGACACTTTCTGCACTTACTACTACAGTACCTCTGTAACACACCACTACTACTACTACCACAGTCACCATCAACACTAAAACTTGCTGTAAACAAAACTTTCTCTACTGTCCCATAATTACACTAGCCAACTTTACAGTTCAGTTCCACGACCACAACTGTAAAGACTGGTAATTAAAGCTAGTGTCTAGGTGAAGCTTGCGAGAGAGTACTTTAACCGTCGAAGTGGAAGGCGTCGTTCTTCCTTCTTTCCTCCTCCTTCTCCCACGCGGCTAAAGCTTGTCGTTGCGAGATTGAGAGGTCTGCAGTCTGCATCACAACGTTACCTGAACAAAGTGAAAATGTTACTATGGTAACATGAACAAAGTGAAAATATTACTATGGTAGCATGAATAAAGTGGATATGTTTCTATGGTAGCATGAATAAAGTGGATATGTTACGTTCTTTGTAGTACAAATTGTACGCGTTAATGCGCAGAGCTAATTAAAGCTGAAAGGGCCGTCGGTGAATTTGAACCCCCTGGCCCTCCTATTTCCCGTACCGGCCCCCCATCGTCCCCCTTGTTTGACAACGTGATGTACGGATGGCCCCTGGTGTTAATGGTTATTATTTGCTCTTGGTTTGCCAGAAGTTGAGTGTCCTGACACTGCTAGTGATATTACACGCGCGTTGCCCATGTCAATTGTTAATGGACTGACCCGGGGCGCGCTACTTCGTAGCACTTGCCCTTACTGGGCCGCGCTCAGCCTGTCATTCCGCCAAATCTTTATGTTAATGAACATAATAGCCTGGGGTCCTCAGGTAACACTTGCCCCTGGTCGAATATTTTGGGCTCTTACAAATTCGCTCGACCAAAAATTATCACGTAACTTTGGTTTTAATCATTTATGGTTTTGTAGTTGTCCATTGTTAATAATAATGGACTAGCCCGGCGCGTGCTACTTCGTAGCACTTGCCTCGGTTGTACTTGTAGCGCTATGCACTACTGGGCCGGCAATCAAATTAGGGGGTGCACGATAAAAATAAACTTGCTCGGATTTTTAAAATTTGTGTACCACTGTTTTCTAGAGACTGTGAGAATTTTCACAATACCAAATTTGTCATACCTTTTTGGAAAGATCAGTGAGTTTCGCCTAGGTGCCATATTTGATGGTGCGCGGCTTTTGGAGCAAAAGTAGCTGTAAAAGTCGCGTAATTTGACCAAATTTGTCCAAATTTGACCATTTTTGTCGTATTATTCGGATATATCTCCAGTGCCTTAAATGAGATCATTCTGGAAATTGGCGACGACCTTCCAATAGGGCTTTCACAACTGTCCGAAAAATTTGGTGGATATCGGAGTTGATATAGTGATCAAAATGGGGCAAAATACGCTGCTTTTAGCTGTAACATAATGTCTGAATCTGATGGTTGGATATGCTTTAAATTTTTCGGACACTTTCCTTGTAAGTCTATGAGTAAGCTTACCAATTTTTGTTGCAATTGGAGGTCGGGAAGAATACTCAATATCTATTTGTTTGAAGAAAATTGTGCTGGCCGAAATTAGCGCTAAAAAACCATCCTACAGTCGGCACGCGCGGCTCACTGTCGATGGCGCACTACCTAATCAAATAATTCTTCTCGCAACCACTTCGGTAGATCGGCGATATGCACCACTGGGCCTCACCGAGCTGAGAACGATTGACATTGTGAATCAATTGCCTCGGGCGGAGAGAAGAAAGCGGCGCGCGCTACTTTAAATAAATTTAGACGAGTAACATCTTACTGGGCGGCGCTCAGCCTGTCATTCCGCCGAACCTCTATTGATTATGAACATAAATATAATAGCCTGGGGTTCCCAGGTAAATAATAACGTTCGTTTTTTGGGAAACCCCACGAAGAAGGCTGGTTAAGTGCTTCACCTAGCCATGAGTCTAGTTCTACGCGTACTGCGTGACGGCGGTCGCGCGCAACTGCAAGCGAGAGGGCTCTGGATAGAGCAAGTTAAGTGCTAAAGACCGACGCGAAATAGAAAATAACACAATAAACTATTCAATAACTTCTATTCGGAATGCTTAATGAATAAATTAAAAATAGAATAAGCATATTAGTTAACATTCCGCTTACAAAGTTCGGGAGTCTGGAAACGTTATTTAATTTTATTGATAACATTCCTACTTCACAAAATCAATTAAAAAATTTCGAAGACTTTCAGTCTTACATGGAAAATAAGATGCAATTATATTGTCCCACATTGCGACCTCAACTATTTTACAAATAGACGGGGCTTCGTTCATGTAGCGTGATGCACTACTGGGTCGCGCATCAAATAATTCTTCTCGCAACCACTTCGGTAGATCGGCGAGATGCACCACTGGGCCTCACCGAGCTGCGAAAGATTGACATCGAGGATCAGGGGGCTTCGCAGTTCGCAGCCCATAAGGGAATCAGAAATTTTCCTACTTACAATAAATTATTCGTATTTCACCTAACCATGTGCTTTCGCGCCACTGCGGGCGCGCTACTGCAAGCGTAAGGGCTCTGGATAGAGCAATATTCATGTATCAATAAAAAGGACATACAAATTTGACAGTTGACAACAAATTTAGGCAAAAGATGTACATTACAAGGCGGCATTGTCCATGGTTAATGGACTGACCCGACGCGCTTTACTTCGAAGCACTTGCCTCGAAAAGAAAGCGGCGCGCTACTTCGAAGCACTTGCCTCGAAAAGAAAGCGGCGCGCTACTTCGAAGAAATTTAGACGAGTAACATCCGTCAAGCACATCGACAATCAATATCTGATAAGGGGCCATCTACTTATAATATATATTAGGACGTCCGGCAAAAACTCAAATAGGGAGGGGGTGATTTCTGAAAATCTGGACGTCCAGAAATTTTGGTAGAATTAACGAAAAAGTCCCATTTATTTCAACTCTTTGACACTAATTACTCTGTAAGTTTAGATCCCTGTATTTTGAAGAAAGCAGCTCATGAGAGCCGAGACACAACTCGCATATTCTCCTACTGCCTTAAAACTTATTCGATTGGATGGCTACTTAAATTAAGTACTTAAATGTAACTGTGCTAAACTTGTTCGACACTAAATGTATTATTGTTCATTTTATTAACAATGAATTTGAGTTGGTTTGATTTGTACTCTTAAAAGTAGCTGGAAACCCGGACATCCGGGGGTGGTTTTGAAAGTTCGGACACACCCGGACGGGGGGAGGGGTCTGAAAATCTGCGATTTTGGCGGCCGTCTTAAATAGCTAAGCGTGTAGCTAGTAAGCTGTAAGAGCTGGTAATATCTCTGAGTCTCAGAAATGTCGCTAATTGAGACTCATGGTCTGTTTTTTACGATTTCACTACAGCACTCCGAGTGTTCATGCAATTGCCATAGCTGAGAAAATGTCATACAGTATCACCTTTAAAACAACACTCCATTCCGTCTCTCTTTCTATCACTCCCCCTCTCTCCCTCTCTCCCCCGCTCGCCCTTATTCATTTAAAAAACCAAACCTTATATTAACTCTATACTCAACTTCATATGCGTGTGTCGTATCTATCATTAGTGGCTACTATTTTCATGAACTTAGTGAGACCCTAATCATCTGGTATCTAGTCCCCGTATTATAAAGTATTACCTTGTGAATAAAAATTAAATTCCCCCCCCCCCCCCCAAAGTTGTGCAAGAAAAAGGATTTTTTTCGATGATTATTTCGGACCAGAACAACAGTATGAGTGCTGTTTCATTGACCATGCTACAAGAAAGGTTTTTTCGCGGCCTGATTTTCCAATTTTCGTCAGGGTTTCATCAACTATGTGCAGATAAAACCGACTATTATATATATAAAACTACCACTCACCACTTCAAATACCTAGTGAATATTACAGGTAATAATAACAATAATCTAAACCACGCACTCACGTCTAGAATCTCCAAGCTTCTCCCTCTCGTCGGCGGCTATCTTTTCTACTTCCATAGGGCAGTTGCTGTGGTCTACAGGGTTAGTACTGAATGTGCTCTATTCCTGGGTTGCGGGGTGTCGCTGGCAAGATGGCGCGCTGTAGTTTCCCCAATTGCGCGCTGTCGTTGCTGTGGCGACGGTCTCGTGTTGCTTGGAGACGTGCTGTGGCTGTGGCTGTCGCACGTGCACGTGGAACAGTTGCCACGGTGATTGGTAGGCTGTGAAGACCTTACATTATACATAGTGCCTGATGCAATTAAATTGGCAAATATTAGGTCTGAGGGATCATTTAAACACATATTAGGGATACGAAAATTTGTTTTTAGCAGGAGCTTTCAAAGTACATGTGTAAATCGTCCTTTCAGTATATAAGGAGTTGGGGGTCTAGGCCCCCCCCCCCGCCCCCAAAGTATTTTAGAAACCCTATTCTTGACTGTGTTCTTATTATGTACTTACAGGTAAAACAACTCTATTTTCTGTTTCAGTGGGGTGATTGAGGAAGAAGCACGTGGCGTTATAGGGTCGAATGAGAGAGCCCGCACTGCTGAGTGAGGATTGTAGCCTAGTTTACTGGGGGGCGTATTTACTTCTGGAGATTTGGTGGGTTCGGCCAGAAATCGTCCTGCATATATTTTCCTCCGCCGCCTTTTGATGGAGACCGGGCGGGGTTTGGCCAACAAGGCTTCCCCTTAGATTAGAGGGCGGGAGAGAACTCAGACTCGGAAAAGCGTCCCGGACTCAAACATCCCATGGTACACAACCTCACAGTCCTGTCTCGGACTCGTCTATAAGGTGGTCTGACCGTAACGAGACTTGCGTAATACGAGGTAGTTTATATCTGATCACTCTCCTGTGTTCCGTCTCCCTCCTACCATCTACGCTGTGATTCAAACACTTTCCTGTCGTCTCACTAGTCTATCAATCTGGCCTATCGTAGGACGAGGTCTGGGTGTGACTATCTGTACTCACTGGACGGGAAGGTGTGATAAGGGCCGGGTTGTACTTACTGTCCGGGAATGGACAGCTTGTGGCAAATGTCTGGAAGTTGGCTCGGAGAGTTTTGGTTGTGAGGTTTCTGCCTCTGAACGTGTTCGATCTGAAGGAAAAGGTTTTTTAAGGGCTGTTTTTGAGAGGGCTGTTTTAGAGCTGTTGTTTGAAGCGGCACGAGGACAACGTTTTTTAGCAAACTATTTTTAAATCGGCGGAGCTTAGTTCGAGGTACAGAAGTTCGTTGATGTTAAAGATAAGCCCTTATAAATTTACCTTGGCAACCGAAGAACGGTTTTCCTAGGTCTGTTTCTTTTTGTGGTGAAGAATGTTGGTGAAAAAACTAATTTATCAAGTTTAATTCTCAGGGCAGGTACAAACAGAGATCTGAGGTATTTATTTGTAATCAAGGCAACACTATACTAAATACACACGCGTCACTTGAAAATACAACAGTCATTATTGACTTATTAAATTCATACAATTTAAAAAATAAACCTCGAACCTGCTCGCAGACGGGGCAGTACCAATCATCATCAGGTACATTCTCTATGGGAGGCAGTAAACACGCCATGTGATACGTGGCTAAGTCACATCCGTCGGCAAAACAGCATCTGAGACGAATTTAGTGAGTTTCAACACTTGAATAGGCAAGATCACATGATGTATCATGTCAAATGGTGTAAACGTTGCTGAGACTGGGAATGCTAATTTGATTCGGGAAGGATTGACCGTTTCGCTCCGTTATTTCAAGACAGGCTGCACCACTTTTTATAGAATTTTTCGCGGGAAATTAAAAATGAATTGACAAAACTCATATGAGCTATTTTTGGCCAACACGGTGTTAAAATGACAGGTTGAGTCATGGTCTTTTACATATAAATTGCGCGCGTTAAAGCGCGTTTCGCCATTTTGCTAGTAATTGTGCCAAAGTACTTGAACTTTAAATCTGATATGTCTGTCGCGCGTGCGCACTTTTCTAGCTGTGACCGCCCCATCCCAGGATAGTTATCACTAAGTTTCCATGCTGCTTGGACAATATCCAAAAATACAGACTTCTTACTGTATCTACATCTTTTTCTCCCTTACACTCCAACATTTTAACCTTCCGCTTCCGCAGGCATTTATTATCATCAGCCAAGAAGTTATTTCTTTCATCGATTCCCAAGAATTCTTTTGATAGGTAGCAATTTTTGTGTGTACAGGCTTCCTGAAATTCACTAACTTTTAATTTGGTATAATATATTTGAGTATTTTATTTATTACAATTATATAACCACTCAGTTTAAACATGCAACTAAGTTGATAAGAACAGCAAATTAAATCGAGATGCTGCTACAAAAGTGTTTTAAATATCGATAAAAGCAATCTCCTGGAACCTACTTTCATACCTGACACAGTTCCCAACAGAGTGTCTTCTATCCTTTTCATACTAGTATTTATTATTATCCACCAGTCCGTTTTTGACGACAGGTTTCCTGTCTGCAACACAAAGTGAACCAGACGAATCCTCTGACTGTTTGGAACTGTTGTCTAGGTCGGAGAACGCAAATGGGTCCTTGTTGTTACGGATGGCGCCTTTTTGGTTTTTAGGGAATGAGTAATGTTGATGAAGGAGTCCGCGAGTGCCTCTTTTTCGTGCTGTTTTAGTTTGCGAACGTAGTTTTTGAATTTGGCGTCCAGGCTCTGGTTCCGGCTCTGGTTTTGGGTTGTCTTGTAGTGGGACCCGATTTGTTGTGTATTCACGGGCTGAAAAACAAGTCAAAAATTTTATTAGTAAATATAGGTGAAAAACATATTGGTAATTTACAGAAGGAACACGAAAATCTAATCAAATAAGAATAAACGGCATCACTCGGTATCATAAAATTTCTACTTAATCCATTAAATTAAAACTGGAATAACTAAGTAAAAATCATCAATCTCTTGATAAATTTCAACATCGAGAATTCAATAATTTTAACTTTCCTTCCCAAGATTCTATAAAAACTTACAATCAGGAACAAAAATTGTCAATTTTGTGGTAATGTATAAGATAATTAACCTTTATTTCCATCGGAAATACGAAGATGTTTTCTTGATCTTTTACGAGAGCGAGCAATTGCCACAGCCTTTTTGTACTGGAAACTGTCTGACTCAGTTTTAAAAAGGTTTTAGTGTAGTACAAGTAAGTACTTTTAGTACACATATTCTTGAAAATATTGTTAAATTTAGGAGAAGAGTCCTATCGTTCAGTATGGTAACACACGAGCGCTATCACCATAGGCCATGTGTTTTCTATAGTAGGATGTTTTGCCATGGGAACATGTGTTGGCCATGGTAAAATGTGTTGCCAAATGGTAACTGTGTTGTTATGGGTAACATGTGTTGCTATGGTAACATGTGGTTGTTATGGTAACAGGTGTTGTTTATGGTATCATGTGTTGCCATGGTAACATGTGTTGCCATGGAACATGTGTTTGCTATGGTAACAAACCTTCTCATCGTGTTCTTTATGTTGCTGGTTCTCTCCTCCTCACTGGTCGCGTTATCCTCGTAGGCTGCTGGGTAAACCTACCTGTTCACTTTCCTAGCACTCTTCCTCATCTGGGTTATATAGTTGTTAGCTATAGTAACTAGTAACTACTATAATACTATATATAGTAACTAGTGTACTACTATTATCTCATCTGTATTATCTAGTGTTACTATAGTAACTAGTAACTACTAGATATTACTAGAAAGTAACTAGTTACTACTATATTTCATCTGTAGTTTATATAGTTCCTATTAGTAACTAGTAACTACTATATATATATAGTGTGTACTATAGTAACTATTAACTACTATATATCATCTTGTAGTATATAGTTGTTACTATAGTAACTAGTAACTACTATATATTATATAGTGTTACTATAGTAACTAGTAACTACTATGATATCATCTGTAGTTATATACTGTACTATAGTCAACTAGTAACTACTGCTATATATCATCCTGGAGTCATATAGTGTGTACTTATAGGTAACTAGTAACTACTATATATACTATTATATAGTAACTAGTAACCCACTATATAATCATCTGTAGTTTAATAGTGTTACTATAGTAACTAGGAACTACATAATCATCTGGAAGTTATATAGTGTTACTAATAGTATCTAGTAACACTAAATATCAATCTGTAGTTTTAATATAGTGTTACTATAGTCAACTAGTAACTACTATATATCATCTGTATTATATAGTGTTACTGATAGTAACTATAACTAACTATATATCTATAGTGTACTATAGTAACTAGTAACTACGATATATATATAGTAGTGTACTATAAGTATCTAGTAACTACTATATATATATATAGGTGTTACTATAGTAACTAGTAACTACTATTTATAATATATTACTGTTTCTTATAGTAACTAGTAACTACTATATATCATCTGTAGTTATATACTGTTACTATAGTAACTAGTAACTACTATATATTCATCTGTAGTTATATACTGTTACTATAGTAGACTAGTAACTACTATATATATATAGTGTTACTATATACTGTATTTGTATTATATAGATTATTATATAATAGAACAGATGACCGAGAATAATGGACATAACGAGTTTATTCATTACGTGTGATCAGGTGATTGGTTTACCTAATGACGTGATAAAGGTGACCCCGTAACTATTACCCCGTTTAAACATTATGGGAATGGTTAAGGGTGCCCCCAATTAATGGGTCGTGTCACGGTGGTCAATAATCACCCAGTCAATTTGTTAACGAGATACAGTAGATACGTGATAACGTCGTCATTTTAATCCGTTTTTGCCTCATGTGTCAGATCATATGCTACATTTGAGAATCTACCGTCTCTTAAAAAATTAGGCGTCAGCATGTTCAGAGAAAACAATTATAGGTGTTTAATAGTGAATGGGTCGTGGTCTAAAATTTTTCGTATTCTCAAATTTTGACGACGGAATCCCGAACCAGTAAGTACAGTATGCCATCTGCAAAGCTATACAGCCCTCACATTTTAAAACACGGCGGAGCAAATTAAGGCCAACGTATGGGTACTCTGACTTTTTGGCCACCCTGTATATATTAGTGTTTTATATATAATTAACATTCTAACCAAACAAACTCACCAGGACCAATATAAACAACATGTTATTTTTATGATATTCCAGTAATCTACTATAACCCCCCCCCCCCCCCCCCGATCTACTAGTATTAGTAGAGTGTATTACTACTACTACTGGTTACTACTAGTGGAGTTCTACTAGTAGATTACTAGTGTACTAGAAATTATACTCTGTATAGTGTACTGGACCCCTAGTTCGTATATTCGGATCCTGGTGCTACTTCTTCTAGATCATCCTCGTTAGCTAGCTCAAGCCGTCTCATCTACTTGTTCTTCTTCTCCTCTTCTTAGCTTGTCTTCACGCTGTGTGGAGAGCAATTGTGTGTTTATTAAATGAGTAATATCAACAATTAAGCAAGTTGTCGTTTCTCCTTATAGGGTATCACGTGGGATTGTATTAACTAGCAATAACAGGTACTTGCCAACTACGCTCTTCATACAGGAGGGTCTGTAATCTGTAGTTTTAATTGTACACATGGGGAGCACCCTCCAAAAGTAGATCTCCAGTAGAATATGGCTGAGACTTTAGCTATGACCTTAAGTTAAAGTCTCATCAGAAATATTGACATTTAAGTATTGTAGGGGCCAAAATCTTTCACATTTTGTTTGTTTTGTTTCCAAATATGGGGATATAGTTTTTTGGCTCAAAACACGGACATTTTTTTCAAACTGGATGTCGATTCGTGTATGAGTTTCAGGGGACTAACAACCTGGCTTATCTTGTAAATCTTAACGAAGAATATAAATCCTACTAAGATATCAAAATGTAGGTTTTTTTTCTGATTTGGCCCGGGATATACGTCAATATACTTAATAACAAAATTTGGGTCAGCCCCACCACCCTATCTTTGCTGTAGAGTACTTGCAACCCTCATGAAGTTCAGTGAAATTGGACAGATTAACTATTAGGTTTAATCTTAATGCAATAAGAATAAAATGTTTCAAGCATTAAAATGAACGCACAGTTTTGTCCAGAGGAAGATACCTTTCTTTTCGTTAACAATCTCCCAAAGTTTGCCCTGTCCTGACTGAATGCTCGCTATCAGGGGGTCTCAACCTCTCCACAACACCTGCAACTGTGAGTAAGACGCAGCGAACAGGAACCATTGGTCGGGACTGTAGGGATATTTCACACCTGTACAATCTGTGGCTTTCTCTGTGTCCTGAGGTGGTGAAAATAGGAGAAACTGTGACATTATGATTAAAAATTTAACAGTTTGCAAATTCTGTGATTCAGGGTGAGCAGTGTTTTAATAAATCAAGAACGGTTTAAGAATGTATTTAATAAGAATTACAGGTTATGTTAGGATATGAGGTATGAGTCTGTGCAAATATGTCTAAACTTAATACCCATTGTGCATAGGGCCTCATGAATTTTTTTACAAAGTTTCCAATATATAATTTCCGTGTTACAATTTGTCTGGGTCCTAGTAAATATCCGTGATGTTCCCAGCTCGATTACCCACATCATATTGCTTTGACGACTAGGTGCTTTTTTTTTAATAACACCTAGTCAGTTGAAAGAGGGCCAAATGACAGGTCCTTGATGGAGTTTTTTTGCCCTGCAATTTTTGAATACAGTTTTGGAGCATCATGACTTAAAAGTTTCAAATTGTTAGGTTAATTTGAGCATGTAATTCTCAAATATTCCAACGGTTTAGAAAACACTCATGGATACTTAAATCTCGAATTGTTGAACAAACTGTTTATCATACTAACCGAGATGATCCAATATTGTAACTCTCAAAATCTCGACCCAAAGAAGAAATCTCAATTGTCAGTGAGAACTGGGAGTTTGAGTTCGGGTTTTGAATCTGGAGTTTTCATCAAACGGACTGAGACAAACAAACTTCACAGTATCTCTAGTTTTACTGTTCTTTTGGCAGGTTATTGAATAGACTTTCACCAAGGGAGGAGTATGATTTTTAGAGTACTCTATCCTTAATATAACTTTTGTCAGAGTGGACTGAGTTTTGGAATGTCTGTTAGGACACCACATCTTCGTAGCAAAACTGATGAGGAAGCCTGTTCGACGGCATTACCACAAGCTGAAATGCCGTCGAACAGCTTCTCATCATTTGCATACGAAGATGTGGTGTCCTAACAAACTTCCAATACTCTGCTCCTCCTGAAAGTTATGTTAAGATAGAGACTCTACAATTTACTCCGCGGGGACTGTGTGTATAGTCTTTTCAATAACCTGCCAAGAAACAGGTCAACTAGAGATACTGTTGTTTTGGGTTCCAGGCAGTTTGAGGAAAACTCAAGATTCTAAACCGAACTGCAATCTCCCATCTCACCTGACAATCTGAGATTTTCTCCTTTGGTCGAGATTTTAGAGGTCACATAATGGTTCATATCGGTTAGTAAATAAACTGTTTTGTGCAACATTTCGAGTTTAAGTATCCATGGAGTGTTTTCTAAAACTGTTGGAATTTGTGGAATTACTTGCCCTCAAATTTAACCTAACAATTTTGAAACTTTTCATCATGATGCTGCCCAAAACCTGTATTGCTAAATTGCAGGGCAAAACTCCATCAAGAACCTGTTCATTGGCCTCTTTATCTGACTAGTTGGTTTATAAAAAAAGCACCTAGTCCGTCAAAGCAAGATGAATGTGGTTATCCGAGCTGAACATCACTTATATTTTATTAAGGACCCAGGAATCAAATTGATAACACGAGAAATTATATATTGAAACTTTGTAAAAAATTCATGTGGCACCTAGGCCAATGGTTTAAGGTCCTAGACATAGTTGCACAGTCTCCAGAAGTCAGATCCTAAATAACACTGTAATTTTTAAATACCATTCATAAACCGTCTTGAGTTATTAACACTGATCACCCTGATTCACATGAATTTCAACTGTTAATTTTATTATAATTGTCACAGTTTCTCCTATTTCACCACCTCAGACACAGAAAAAGCCACAGATTGTACAGTGGAAATATCCCTACAGTCCCCCGACCAATGGTCCCTGTGCCTCGCGTCGTACTCCCCCCCACAGTTGCAGCGGTTGTGGAGAGTTGAGACCCCCTGATAGCGAGCATCAGCTCAGACAGGGCAAACTTTGGGAGAGTGTACGAACGAAAGCGTAAGCTCCTCTGGACAAACCTGTCGTTTCTTTTTATTGCTTGAAACAATTTTAATTCTTTTGCCATTAAGATTAAACCTGATAGTTAAATCTGTCCAAATTTCACTGAACTTCATGAGGTTGCAAGTACTTACAGCATAGATAGTGTGGTGGCTGACCATAATTTTATGTATATAAAGATATTGAAGTTTATCCCGGGCCAAAATCAGAAAAAACTACTTTTTGATATACTTAGTAGATTTATAGGCTTCGTAAGAGTTAACTAAGTTATGCCAGTTGTTAGTCCCCTGAACTCATACACAATCGACATCCAGTTTGAAAACAAGCCAACGATATTTTAATTACTATAGAACACATATAGTATAAAAAATTTATGATTTACTTACTATGAAAATATATATTATAGTTACTATTATTATAACATAATTCCCAGAGGAAATGTCGGAATTGAACAGGAAGGTTTACACAAGCCTAACGGGGATAACGAGACTGTGGGGAAAGAGAACCGCAACATAAGGGAAAACCGATGAAAGGGTTTTTTGTTACCATAAACCAGTTCCCAGGCAACACATGTTCCCAAAGGCAAAACACTTTTACCCAAACAACACTTTTTACCAAAACAACACGGTACCATGGCGACACTGTTCCCAGGCAACACATTTTTACCTGGCAACACATGTTACCAACAACACTTTTAACTGGAAACAATGTAACCAGGCAACACTTACCAGGCAAACCTCCTACTTAGCAACACGTTACCATGGAAACACATGTTCCCATGGCAACACATTTTAAACCAGGGCAACACATCCTTCTATATAGAAACACAGGGTACTATGGTGATACTGTGGTTAAATACGACGATATTTAAAATATTTTAAGAACTTTTTTGAACAAAAGTATTTACTTGTACTAAACAAATTACTGAGTCCGACTGTTTCAGTAAAAAAAGGCTGTGGCAATTGCTCGCTCTCGTAAAAGAACAAGAAACCATCTTCGTATTTCCGATGGAAATAAAGGTAATTTATCTATACAGTACCTACAAATTCGACAATTTTTTGTTCAGTTTGAATTTTTTATAGAATCTTGGGAAAGTTAAAATAATTGAATTCTCGATGTTTATATTTCATCTAGAGATTGATGTTTTTATACTGAGTATTCCAGTTTAATTTAATAATCTAAGTAGAAATATTTATGATAACGTGTGATGACGTTAATTATTATTTGATTTGATTATTCGTGTTCCCTTCTGTACAATACAAATATGTTTTCACTATATTTACTAATAATTTGTTTTTCAGTGAATACACCAACAAATCGAGTACCACTACAAGAAAAACCAAAACCAGAGCCAAAACTAGAGCCTGACGCCAAAATTCAAAATTACCCGTGTCGCAAACTAAAACAGCACGAAAAAGAGGCACTTGCGGACTCCTTCATCAACATTACTCATTCGCCTACAAACAAAAAGGCGCCTCGTAACAACAAGGACCCATTTGCGTTCTCCGACCTAGACAACAGTTCTAAACAGTCAGAGGATTCGTCAGGTTCACTTTGTGTTGCAGACAGAAAACCTGTCGTAAAGAACGGACAGGTGGATAATAATAGTATGAAACAGGATAGAAGACACTCTGTTGGGAACTGTGTCAGGTATGAAGTAGGCTTCCAGGAAGAGTTGATGCTTTTATCAGACTATTTAACACTTTTGTAGCAGCATCTCGATTTTATTTGCTGTTCCTTGTATACTTTGTTGCATGTTTAAACTGAGTTGTTATATAATAGTAATAAATAAAATACTCAAATATATAATACCAAATTAACAGTAGCTGAATTTCAGGAAGCCTGTACAACAAAATTGCAACATATCAAAAGAATTCTTGGAATCGATGAAAGAAATAACTTCCTTGGCTGATGTTAAAAAGCCTGCGGAGGCGGAAGATAAATGTTGGAAGTGTAAGGGAGAAGAAGATGTAGATAAAGTAAGAAGTCTGTATTTTTGTGATTATTGTCAAGCAGCATGGAAACTTAGTTATAACATATCCAGGGATGGGGCGGTCACAGCGTAGAAAAGTGCGCACGCGCGACAGACGAATCAGATTTAAAAGTTCCAAGTACTTTGGCACATTACTTGCAAAATGGCGAAACGCGCTTTAACGCGCGCAATTTATATGTAAAGACATGATAAACCCTGTCATTTTAACCACGTGTTGGCCAAAAATAGCTCACTTATGACGTTTTGTCAATCATTTTTAAATTTCCCGCGAAAATCTATAAAAAGTGGTGCAGCCTGTCTTGAAATAACGGAGCGAAACGGTCAATCCTTCCCGAATCAAATTGCATTCCCAGTCTCAGCAACGTTACACATTTGACATGCTACATATGTGATCTTGCCTATTCAAGTGTGAAACTCACTAAATTCGTCTCAGATGCTGTTTTGCGACGGATGTGACTTAGCCACGTATCACATGGCGTGTTTACTGCCTCCCATAGAGAATGTACCTGATGATGATTGGTACTGCCCCGTCTGCGAGCAGGTTCGCTGTTTTTTTAATCTTATGAATTTAATTGTCAATAATGAATGTAGTATTTCAAGTTGAGCGTGTGTATTAGCTATAGAGTTTGCATTGATTAAAAATAATTACCTCAGATCTTATTGTACCTGCACTTGAGACTTAAACTTGATAAGCTTCGTATTTTCACCTACATTCCTCACACAACAAGAAACAGACCAAGGAAAAGTTCTTCGGTGCCAAGGTAAATTATATAAGGGGCTTATCTTTAACCTCAACTAATTTCTGTACCTCTAAATAAGCTCCGCCGATTAAAATAGTTTGCTAAAGAACGTTGTCCTCGTGCCGCTTCCAATCAGCAGTCTCTAAAAACAGCCCTCTAAAACAGCCCTCTCAAACCCTTTTCCTTCAGATCGAACACGTTCAGAGGCAGAACCTCACAACAAAACTTCAGAGCAACTTCCAGACCATTACCACAATCCGTCCATTCCCGGACAGTAACGTACAACCCGGCCCTTATCACACCCTCCCGTCCAGTGGAGTACAGATACGTCACACCCAGAACTCGTCCTAAGATAGGTCAGATAGATAGACTGGCTGAGACAGCCAGGAAAGTGTTTGATCACAGCGTTGAGGAGGAGGAGACGGAACACAGGAGAGTGATAAGATATAAAACTACCTCGTATTACGGCAAGTCTCGTTACGGTCAGAACACCTTTATAGACGAGTCCGAGTCGGACTGTGAGGTTGTGTACCCTGAGGATGTTGAGTCGGACGCTTCTTCCGAGTCTGAGTTCTCTCACCGCCCCTCTAACTCTAAGGGGAAGCCCCTTGTTGGCCAAACCCCGCCTGGTCTCCATCAAAAGGCGGAGAGGAAATATACTGCAGACGATTTCCTGGCCGAACCCACAAAATCTCCAGAAGTAAATAAGCCACCCAGTAAACTAGGCTACAATCCTCTCTCTGCAGTGCGCGGCTCTCTCATACGACCCTCTAACGCACGTGCTTCTTCCTCAAATCACTCCACTGATACAGACAATAGAGTTGTTTTACCAGTAAGTACATAATAAGAACACCAGTCAAGAATAGGAGTTTCTAAAACTACTTGGGGGGGGGGGGGGGGGTACCCCCAACTACTTATTTGCTGAAGACGATTTACACATGTACTTTGAAAGCTCCTGCTAAAACAAACTTTTCGTATCACTTATATGTTTTAAATGATCCCCCTCCAGACATACTTATTTGCCAATTAAAAAAAACTTTTTAAGCTATATGATTTTCTTAACGTTTAATTGCACTCAGTATAATGTATAATGTAAGGTATTCCACAGCATACCAAATCACGCGGCAACTGTTCACGTGCACGTGCGACAGCCACAGCACGTCACCAAGCAACAAGTGACCGTCGCCAAGCAACGACAGCGCGGCACTTGGAAACGACAGCGCGCCATCTTGCAGCGACACCTCGCAATCCAGGAATAGCACAGTCAGCTACTAACCATGTAGACACAGCAACTGCAATATTGGAAGGGAGGAAGATAGCTGCCGACGAGAGGGAGAAACTGGAGGATTCTAGAAGTGGTGAGTGGTTTAGATTATTGTTATTATTACCTGTAATATTCACTAGTAGGTATTTGACTATTTCACTAGGTATTTGAATGGTAGACTGGTAGTTTTATAGTTGGTTTTATCTGCACATAGTCAATGAAACCCTGACGAAATTTAGGCCGAGAAAAAACCTTTGTAGCATGGTCAATGGAACATTTTCAAAACCAAGAAAACAGCACTCATACTGTTGTTCTGGTCCGAAATAATCATCGAAAATCCTTTTTCTGCATAATTTTGATTACTATTCACAAGGTATTACTTATATAATACGGGACTAGTTACCAGATGATTCTGGTCTCACTAAGTTCATGAAAATAGTAGCCACTAATGATAAGAATACGACACACGCCATATAATGAAGTTAAGTATAGAGTTAACAAGGTTTGGTTTTTTAAATGAATAAGGGAGAAAGGGAGAGAGGGAGAGAGGGGGAGTGATAGAAAGAGAGACGGAATGGAGTGTTGTTTTAAAGGTGATACTGTATGACATTTCTCAGCTATGCATATTGCATGTACTACTCGGAGTAGCTGTAGTGAAATCGTAAATAACAGACCATGAGTCTCATTAGCGACATTTCTGAGACTCAGAGATATACCAGCTCTACTAGCTACACGCTTAGCTTTTTAAGACGGCCGCCAAAATCGCAGATTTTCAGACCCCTCCCCCCGTCCGGGTAGTGTCCGAATTTTCAAAACCACCCCCGGATTGTCCGGGGTTTCCAGCTACTTTTAAGAAGTACAAATAAAACCAACTCAAATTCATTGTTAATAAAAATGAACAATAATACATTTAGTGTCGAAACAGATTTAGCACAGTTACATTTAAGTACTCAATTAAGTAGCCATCCAATCGAATAAGTTTTAAGGCAGTAGGAGAAATATCGAGTTGTGTCTCGGCTCTCAAGAGCTGCTTTCTTCAAAATCAGGATCTAAACTACAGAGTATTAGTGTCAAAGAGTTGAAATAATTGGGAGCTTTTTCGTTAATTCTACCAAAATTTCTTGTTTCTGGACGTCCAGATTTTCAGAAATCACCCCCTTCCTATTTGAGTTTTTGCCGGACGTCCTAATTAGATGGCCCCTTATCAGATATTGATTGTCGATGTGCTTGACGGATGTTACTCGTCTCAATTTCTTCGAAGTAGCGCGCCGCTTTCTTTTCGAGGCAAGTGCTTCGAAGTAAAGCGCGTCGGGTCAGTCCATTAACCATGGACAATGCCGCCTTGTAATGTACATCTTTTGCCTAAATCTGCGAACTGCGAAGCCCCTTGATTCTCGATGTCAATCTTTCGCAGCTCGGCGAGGCCCAGTGGTGCATCTCGACTCGCCGATCTACCGAAGTGGTTGCGAGAAGAATTATTTGATGCGCGACCCAGTAGTGCATCACGCTACATGAACGAAGCCCCGTCTATTTGAAAAATAGTTGAGGGTCGCAATGTGGGACAATCTAATTGCATCTTATTTTCCAAGTAAGACTGAAAGTCTTCGAAATTTTAATTGATTTTGTGAAGTAGAATGTTAACACAATAAAATTAAACCACGTTTCCAGACTCCCGAACTTTGTAAGCGGAATGTTTACTAATATGCTTATTCTATTTTTAAATTTATTCAGTAAGGCTTCCGAATAGAAGTTATTGAATAGTTTATTGTGTTATTTCCTATTTCGCGTCGGTCTTTAGCACTTAACTTGCTCTATCCAGAGCCCTCTCGCTTGCAGTTGCGCGCGACCGCTGGAGCAAGCGCGTCACGCAGTACGCGTATAAATTGACTCATGGCTAGGTGAAGCACTTAACAACCTCCTTCGGGGGTTTTTCCCAAAAAAAAACAACGTTTTATTTCCGGGGGCCCCCCGGGCTATTAATTTTTTTTCTAATAAATAGAGATTGGGCGGAATGACGGGCTGAGCCCCCCCCATAAGATGTTATCTCAAATTTTTTTTAAGTAGCGCGCCCCGCTTCTCTTCCGCCCGAGGCAATTGATTCACGTGTAAATCGTTCCATCGGCGGGGCCCCCGTTGCATAGCGCTAAAACCCGGGGAAGTGCTCGAATACCGCCCGGGCTAGTCCATTACATTAACAAGGGACAACGTACAAAAAAACCATAAGAAAAAAAACCAAAAATTCTTTAAAATTTTTTTGGTCGAGCAAAATTTGTAAACCCAAAAATTCGCCAGGCCAAGTGCTACGAAGTAGCGCCCCCCCCGGGTCAGTCCATTAACAATAAATGGGCAACGCCTTTTAATTTCGTTCACTAGCAGTGGGGAATGCAACTTAGTCATGGGAGACAATGTCGCCATCAACTTCTGGCAAACCAAAAAAATAAAAACCCATTAACACCGGGGGCCACCCGTAAATAAACTTTGTCAAAAAAGGGGGGGGAGGGGAAATGGGGGGGCCCCGGGGGTTAAAATTCACCGACCCCCCCTTTCACTTAATTAGTCTGGCAAAAAACGGTCAATTTGTACTACAAAAAACGAACATACCCTTTCCCCTTTTATTCAGCTACCAAAAAACATACCCACTTTATTCATGCTACCATAGAAAATTTTTCACTTTGTTCTTTTACCTGTAACATTTTCACTTTTTTTCAGGTAACTTGTGACCGGCTGCAGATCTCCAACTCGCAACAACAACTTTAGCCCGGGGGAGAAGGGGAGGAAAAAAAAAAAACGACGCCTTTCCATTTTCGGGGTTAAAGTATCCTCAAAAGTTTTTATACCATTTTTTACATTGGGGGCGTGGAACTGAATTTAAATTTTGGCTAGTGAAAATTATGGACAGTTGAGAAAGTTTTTTTTAAGCAAGTTTTAGTGTTGGGGTGACGGGGTTTGGTAGAAAAAGGGTGTGGTACAGAGGTACTGGGGTAGAAAGCAGTGGTACAACGTACGGGGGTAAAGTCATGTGGTACAGGGGTATGGGGGTGGAGTAGTAGTGGGGACAGAGGTACTTGGTAGTATAGTTTGGTACAGAGGTACGGGAGTAGTAGCAGGTGGTAAAAGGGTACTGGGTTTATAGTGGGTGGTACAAGGACTGGGGAAAGTTTAGTAGGGTGGTACGGGGTACTGTGGTAGTAGAAGCAGTGTGGTACAGAGGTACTGTGGTAGTAGTAGTAGTGTGGTACAGAGGTACTGTGGTAGTGTATAGTGTGGTACAGAGGTACTGTGGTAGGAGTATAGGGGTACAGGGGTACTGGGTGTATAGTAGTGTGGTACAGAGGTATGTGTATAATGTAGTGGAAGGGGTACTGGGGAGAAGTCAGTGTGGTAAAAGGGGACTGGGGTATAGGGCAGAACTTCATGTTCTGGGTTTTTATTTTGGGTCTGTCCTTTTTTTTAACCTTCCGCCCTTAGTTTTAAATTTATTTTGTTTGATTCATTATGGCCCATTTTGCGTTACCATAGAAAACATTTCCCTTTGCTTTTTGTTACAGTTCAGTATTAAATTATGAACTGTTGTGAGATTGAAAAAATTTTTCGTACCGTTTAAAAAAACAAGTATTCTGTTTAAAAAGAATTATTCAAACGGGAATGGTTCAAAAATTCTGAACATTAGGACAAAAATTAAAATCTAGAAATTAAAATCTAAATTCAAGCTAAAACTGAGCACAAAAAAAAACCTCTAAAAAAAACAATCCATCATAAAGTGGGCCTATAAAACTCAACAAAAGCAAAAAATTAATAAATATCCGAAAAACCAATAAAACTCCTATTTTAATAAAAGTTTTAAATTAAGTTCCAACTCCCTTTTTAGCCCAATTGGAGAAACAAAGAAATGTTTTGCAATAAACCACTCAGAGCCAAAACCCCACCTATAAAAAGCAACGTACACTAAAATATCATGCCTGAGAACTGTTTTCCCGGGCCCCAAATTCAACACCCCAAATAGGGAAAACCCACACCCCCCGGCCCATGGCCCTAACACCACCGCAAAAAGGGGCACGAATAGTCCGCTTGAATGACCCCGAAGTGTCCGGGCTTATTGTGATCACTCAGCACCTCAGGAAGGTCCAAGGGAACAAACTGCCTGTTTTTTTCTGAGGTTTTTGAAGAAAGGTGTGACCACCTTGTCGAATGGGCTGGAAAGACCAGTCTTATCGAGAGGAAAGGCCCCCAGAACATGAACAAACGAAACTGAAGGGGTAGGTTTAGATTAAAATCCTGGCCCCTGATTGGTTCCCACTTCTGCTGAGGTTGAGTTGGCGATAGACCGCACCAGTGAAGATCGGATCAGGGTTTCCATGTGTTAAAAACTCCACCGTCCAAAAGGTGCTGGTTAGTAAATGGTTCAGATAACTTATATTCATTTAAGTTTTCAGCTAAACTTCAAATTTTTTAGTTGGGGTAAATTTTTCGGTTAGAATTTTCTTCTTAAATGAAATTCGCCTAGAATTTCATTTAAAAAAAATTATTTTGATTTAGGGATTTTTTGGGTTCCCAGTTTTTTCCCAAATGCCCGATGGGAAAGTTGATTTAATAACTGTCGATGTTCTGTCCGGGTTTTTACTACTACAGAGTGTCTTTTTTTTCACCATGGTTACCCTGTCGTTCCTGTTTTTCAGTGCGTACAAAATTTTGGAATGAGCCAACACGGAAAAACCCTATTGTAACCATGGCACAACAATATTCCCACTAATTTGTCAGTCCGGACCTTTTTGAGGCACTGTAAATTGTTGGCGAGTGAAACAATAGCTCGTCGGGAAAACGCCCGCCAAAAGACCGCAAGGGAAATGGGGTTTGGGAGTTGGCGCAGTCCCCCCTTGTCACACCCCCGTTTCCCCCTATAATTTAAACCCAGCCCGTTCCCCAACCAACACCCCCCGAATTAGTAAGTGTAAAAATTTACCAAAAGAACCAGCTTTTAGAATTTACTAGCATTAGATTTTAAAGTTTCGTAGTGTTAAAAAACGTGAAAGAAAATTTTTTACCGGGTGGTAAAAAAGGGTTCAAAAAAAGCACAGGAATTGGGGGGGGCTCCCTCAAATTTTGGCGAAATAAAAAATTTGTTACGGGGGAAAAATAGGGTTTTTAAAAATTGTTTCATTAATTACTTCTCATTATACAGTTACAACGTTTGTGGGAAGGAAAGGGCCGCGGTAAATTGGGGTACAAACAACAACAAAGGGGTTAAAATATAAGGGGAGTTTTAAATTTGTAAACAAACAAAACTAACAAAAAAAAAACTAAAATAACTATCCAACTAAAACTAACTAAAACAAAAAAAACAACAAAAAACTAACTACCTAATAAAACTAACTAAAAAACTAAAACAACTAAAACTAACTAAAACTAACTATCCTAACTAAAACTAACTATCCCAACTAAAACTAACTAAAACTAACTAAAACTAACTATCCCAACTAAAACTAACTAAAACTAACTAAAACTAACTAAAACTAACTAAAACTAACTAAAACTAACTAAAACTAACTAAAACTAACTAAAATACTAACTATCCTAACTATCATAACTAAAACTATCTAAGTATTAGCTAACCTGCGAATGTCCTGTCCTCGTCACTGATCATAGGAAACTGGAATCTGTACCACACCACAAACACGTGGTAGAGAAACATGGCGTTGTAGAACGACTTTTCACGCATCCTTTAGCCTAACAACAAGTGTGTGGGTTAGTGTTGTGGAACCTGGTTAAAATGTATGTAATTATAATTATAGCACAATTAATAAATTAATCTTTATATTCTAATTAATCAAAGTCATAACATTTCATTACCGTACATTAGATTTGGTTAAGCTTAATTTTCAAGTCAAATTCTGCGAGAGTTTAGAGAATCAGTGAGATTCCGAGTCAACAGTCCGGAAGAACTTCAAAAAATGAAAACGTTAAACAAAACAAACTACGAAAACCCCCAATATTAGGGTGACTTGAGGGGGTTTTCAGGGACACTGCAACAAGTTAACAACACATAGAGTTCTGAAGAAAATGAAATAAAGCTAAAATGAAACGTGTACTAGCTACAACAGAACATTAGTAACCATGGTAACATTAGTAGCACTGCTGTAGAGTTGTACTAGTAGTGAGACAGATAGACAGTCGCTTCAGACAAGAAGACCAGTAGATGCTATAGGTTGTTTTAGTTACTAGATGCTGCAAGTCTGAACACTACAGTAGAATACGGTAACACACCCCCCCCCCCCCCCTCTACAGCACACAATACAGAACACAGACGCGGACGGAATATAATACGGACGCGGAGTATAATAATAATAATACGGAGGGTTGTAGGGGTATTATATCTTTATTATTTATAAATAATAATGAAGGAGGTTTTGCAGGTTTTAACAGGAGTTTAACAACTTTTAGAACTTCATTGAAAGTGAAGAATAACCCACAGATGTCAAGGTAACTATGGAAAACCTACATTGTCAAAATATAGCCAAGAAGGTACTCTACACATTGCTACAAAGATCTCACTCACTTAGGAGAACTCCTAGCTGGGTCCTTTTTAGGGGGGTGAGAGATTGTAAAATTCCCCTTTTGGGATTCTGTTCAATAAGGGGATTAGCCCTACAGGGATCTCTGTTTTAATTAGGTGCCTGGCAGTGTCAGGTAAGTATAGGGTAACTATGAACCTGGTACCAGGTAACTATGCAACCCGGTACCAGTAACAAAGCAAACCTGGGACCTACAGGAAAAGGGGCCAAAAACCACAGGAAAACCGTAACTGCGACCAGCACAATGCAATATAATAGTAATTAAAACAAGGGGGGAGTTTACGGGATGAAGATAGGTAACAGGGTTTCTATTTTTTATTTAAACTTTAAAACAGTCAATTACAAAAATTTACACAATGAATTAGTTAAATATAATATTGTTCTAAACATGGATTTCAAAGTTGAAATTGTCTCGGACAAAATTTTTAACCAAAGGCCGAGGGTCCCAAAACAAAGATAAGTGCAAATGAGCTCCTGCACAAGCATGGGCCCCTTTTAAAAAAAGAATAATTACTTTAAACAAAATCACACACCCATCAATCAATTCATAAAAATTGTGCTGGGGATGAAATTGAGAAATATGTGAATGCAGACGCAAGAATAATAATCGAAAAAATATTTTTTCGGATTTGTTCTATTGAATAGTCAAATTCAAGTCCGAATCCACCGGGGTAATTTTCCCCCCCAATGTAAGGGAAATTTCTTTTAAAATCATGATAATCCTATCCAGGATATCTGAGAATGTATTCCACTTAGGTGGGTCCAAGAAAAATTCTTGCAAAAGCGTTGGGGCTACTCGAGGTGAGATAAGCTTTCAAAACATAGAGAGCCATATAAATATTTCTACCTTGAGGCCTGAAATTGTTGCAAAATGAGGGAAATGACAGGGATAGTTGTTCACAATTTACTAGGTGTGTGTGTACACACTGTTTAGTGATATAAATACATATGATGTACTCCGTGTCACAACAAACTACACACATTTTACATCTAAAGAACAACAAAACTATACAACTAAAGAACAACAAAACTATACAACTAAAGAACAACAAAAACAACAAAACTATACAACTATACAACATAAGTACTTGATCAGTGTACAGCTGTTATATTACAAATATACACAGATAATAACGAGGCAATAACAATTCCATTACCCCAGCCAGGCAGCAATAATACCAGTTTATAAGATAAGAAGACAGAATCTAACGAATATCTGAATTGCAATACTGAGTACTGAGCACTGAGCACTGAGCAGGTACTACTACTACTGGTGAGAAGAATTAAAGCTGACAGCATCGTGAATTAACGGAACTAGCAACCACCCCTATCAAACATTGCACAAGTATTACAGGTAACACATACCAAGTATAATTGGTAATAAGACCAAGTATTACTACCAATCCATCACTTCAAACACTAAATACTAAATACCGTTTCCGGATTTCCTCATTAAATACTCTGTTAAAACGGCCCCAGGAAGACATTACAGAGGCAGCAGAACGCCTGCGGAGGCAGAATACCTGTTAACATGAGACCACTGGGCAGCTAATCGCCGTACTAGCGTGTGCCAACTTTCGGCGGAGTACAACAAAAGATTACGCAGTAGCGTTTGATATGTAGACTATGTAAGCGAGGTAGTAATAGTGACACTACAGTAGTGACACTAGTAGTGACACTGCAGTAGTGATGTAATAAGGTATACACTATACAGGGGTGTTACTTAGACAACTACACGTACTGAGTACTACTAATAAAGATAACTGTAGTAACACTTAATAAAGTACTAGTAGAACTAGTAGTAGTACTACTAGTAGTACTAGTCACAATACGCTACTAAATGTGAGCACATTACTTCTAATCCAATAAACACGTTACTAATAAAACAGAAGTGAGCAGGTTAATCTAATGCTAGCTTTACAGAACCTATTAATAATACTGCAGTCTGTAAATGTGGTGATGTAATGTCTTATACAGGAAGTGATTGTAGGGGAAGTATGAACAGGAACCAAAGTAGCCAGTCTTTTAATTAACAGGAAGTGAGATGTAGGAAGTGTAGACGGGAGTGACCTGATTTAAAATAAGAGACGAAATAAGAAGCAGTGAAAATAAAATAAGAAATGAGAGAGATTAACGTGGCCGTTAGTTCAGACAAATAGTTAATAGTACTTGAAAAGGAATCTCCTAGTCGCACCACAGACAAGAAGTTATGAATTATCAGAGTTAACGGAGTTACTATTGCACAATTATAATAATAGTAATACTTATAATCTCAGTAATAATAACACTTAATATTAACACTAATAACTCGAAGTAAGACTTATAATCCAAGAGACGCGCGGGGAGAGCGAATTAAACTACACACTGCCACAATAACCAGTCACACTGCCACAATAACCAGTCACACTGCCACAATAACCAGTCACAATGCCACAATAACCAGTCACACTGCCACAATAACCAGTCACAATGCCACAATAACCAGTCACACTGCCACAATAACCAGTCACACTGCCACAATAACCAGTCACACTGCCACAATAACCAGTCACACTGCCACAATAACCAGTCACAATGCCACAATAACCAGTCACACTGCCTACCAATTAAACAGCACAAAGTAAATAAGTTACTTCTTACATACAACGCCGCCAGCTATAACTCAACCAGTATTGGATTAGAGCTAGCTGTAATGTCGTTCTGTTGCAATATTTTCTATAAATATATTACTGTTCACTGTAATATCCACTACTCCACTATAATGTTCATTATAGTCTATAAATATATTAATGTTCACTGTAATATCCACTATACTGTTCATTATAGTGGATATTACTGTTCACTGTAATATCCACTATAATGTTCATTATAGTGTCCATTATTCACTATTATTGTAAAGTCGTTCTGTTGCAATATTTTCTATAAATATATTACTGTTCACTGTAATATCCACTATAATGTTCATTATAGTGTCCATTATTCACTATAATACGCTGCAAATTAACTCCGGTTTAATAAAAACATCTTCTTTTATTTACCGCGTACACTCAAACAATGAATAAAGGAAATGTGTTTTTAGCCTGAATCCGGGCCTATTTTGGTCCTCCACAACAGTTCCTATTGAATATGTAAGGTATCTAAGTTGGGATTTTAAAAGTATAAACAAATGTTTTGAGTTCCTGGTTTGTACGAGCCAGACACCTTGGTTTCGGGGAACTCGTCACCATGGTAACTCGGGTAACTCGTTTCTTGGGTTCTATTGAGTTCTATGGTGGATTTGAGACTTTTGGTGGGTTCCGCTATTTCAATGAAAGTGCCGAAACTTTTTGAACAAGTACAAACTATACGGATACCGCAAAAGTAGATCCGTGTCGCAAGCAGTAAAGGTAACTGCCAGTTGACAGTGACTATGGTAACTGTGACGGCTACTGTAACCGTCACCATGGTAACTGTGACACTATTACGGCTGACGGTTACTAGGTAACTGTGACGGCTACTGTATCCCAAACTCATAAGGAGGTTGACATATTGACGTTCTGCGGAAAAATTATGCGATTATAACAGAAAGAGAACTCAGGAAAGTATATAAACAAATCGCACTGCTCTGACATTTATAATTTAAAACGAAACCCGGCTGTTACACCAATAAGTCGCCTCTACTATATATACATACAAAAAACTGTTGGCCAGGATATAATTATGCACACTAATGGCCTCTCTCTGCTTCTCTTTTGCAATTAAGCTTCATTTTCAATAGACTAGGATTCATACCATAAACAGTAATATTATGACTGACTGATGACTAACTGGCGGTAATTACTTGTTGGCGAATAGGAAACTGATATTGTGTATTCTTAAACAATGACCGAGCATATTAGATACAACAAACACATGTTCTGAAAAATAATGGTCTTCTTAAATTTCATCACCTAATAAAAGCGGCAAAATGTATGTTTTGGGTACGAAAATACGGAGGGTTTGCAGCCGAAAAGCAAGAAAAGAATCTACTAAGTAAAGAATCTACTGAGTAAAGAATCTACTGTGTAAAGAATATACTGAGTAAAGGATCTGCTGAGTAAAGAATATACTGTATAAAGAATCTACTGAGTAAAGAATATACTCACTACTGTGTAAAGAATACCCGACACTCAAAGTTGACAGAACTTTAAACTTGCAATCTTGACGGGGATAAAGGACTGCAGTGTCAGCAGTGGACTGCAGGATAAAGGACTGCAGTGTCAGCAGTGGACTGCAGGATAAAGGACTGCAGTGTCAGCAGTGGACTGCAGGATAAAGGACTGCAGTGTCAGCAGTGGACTGCAGGATAAAGGACTGCAGTGTCAGCAGTGGACTGCAGGATAAAGGACTGCAGTGTCAGCAGTGGACTGCAGGATAAAGGACTGCAGTGTCAGCAGTGGACTGCAGGATAAAGGACTGCAGTGTCAGCAGTGGACTGCAGGATAAAGGACTGCAGTGTCAGCAGTGGACTGCAGTATAAAGGACTGCAGTGTCAGCAGTGGACTGCAGGATAAAGGACTGCAGTGTCAGCAGTGGACTGCAGGATAAAGGACTGCAGTGTCAGCAGTGGACTGCAGGGATAAAGGACTGCAGTGTCAGCAGTGGACTGCAGGATAAAGGACTGCAGTGTCAGGCAGTGGACTGCAGTATAAAGGACTGCAGTGTCAGCAGTGGACTGCAGTATAAAGGGCTGCAGTATCAGCAGTGGACTGCAGTATAAAGGACTGCACAAAGCAGCCGAGTAGGAGTCGGCGGTGTGCTCCTACAAGGGGTGGCGGTGCTATCCCATAAGTATAAGGGGTCGGTGGGCAGAACAGATCAAATATCAATTTGCTAATTTATCTCAAGATGTCAGTTTATTAAATATGCACCATTAACACTCCGTTTCAGCTTCCTTTAAGCCGTGTGTTCGGCGGATGGACCGCTTCACTCTGACTTTAGTGACCAATGCCATGGTAGCGGCCTGTTAGCGGCCTCTACTACACCGCTATCAGGCCGCTGAGGACCTCTGAAGTGCCCTGGTAACAAGTTTGGTAACTAGAAGTTACTGGTTTGGTGACACGGCAAATGAAACGGGAGAGTTAGTTTACAACTTAATTCAAAAACTCACAAAGAAAAGAGAAGGTGTATTAATGTTACAACAAAAGGTGGAGGAGGAGAAAAGAGGAGGAGGGAAAGAGGAGGCGGTCTGTAGTCCACTAGTCCTGTCAAGTGTCAGCTGTCACAGGAGCTGTGCGACAGTGAGGGTATGTTGTGACAGCGAGCAGGAGCTCACTGTCACAACATACCCTCACTGGGGTGAAAGTGTCTAAATTTTGGTATTTCTAGGGGTGTTGTGTCTGAAGAATGGGAGGGAGGCCAACTAAATATTTTCTAACTAACAATGTTGTTCACATCAGGCCCTAACGTCTCTACGCAACAGAAGTGCTTCAAGTTGAGCGTGAAATTCGTATCACCTGATTTATAACGAAACATTGAATATGCACATAATGAATATTGAATATGCACATAACTTTTAAAAACAAAACAAGGGGAATGGAATGGTGGAGTTAGTTACGATGTGTCGCTGTAAAGCGTGCGATCGGGAGACTACAGACCAAGAGACGGGGCTAACAATTGAAAGGGTGACACACATTGGGGGAGATTGTAAGGAAGGCAGGCAGGGGTTCTCAAGGAATGTGCACATGTCTGTTACGGTTTGGAACAAAACTTCTAGTCTTACTGCTACGACTAATAGGACTACTTGCAACAGCGAGGAATGGGGTGACACGATTCTCAGTCACCAAACTACATAGTTTAATGGATTGTTAAGCTTAACAAAGTTGAAATCAGGCGACATCGATTAAATGAACTAAAATACTAAGTTCGAGTGTAAAATTACCTAAAAGCTGCGGTAAGGAGGAGCCAACAAGCCCACACAACAGTGGCGTAACGTTACTTTGTGCCGCCCCCCTGCTGACTACAGCCTAGCAGGAGCCTCAGAGCTCTATCAGGAGTCTTGTGAGGCAGGAGTAAGCTAGGGTATTATAACAATAATCTCGTTATCAGGGGAGAGTGCAAATTCAGAATCAGCCCCAGCTCATGACTTGCGGGAGTGAGTCCTACGGAACACAACGCCAGCTGAACACTGCTTACTCTAGTATTAAATATCAGGTTCAAGTAATATGATAATTAGCGGACACAGCAGATCCTTGTTCTGGTGTTAATGCCTCTTCTGATTGGGAACCAGCTTTGTTTACTGGTTAATGTTTAATCAAGAATTCATACATACAATAATATACAATAATTATATACCTAAATCTGGTAATGTAAAACCAAAATAACTTTAAAAATATACACTGCACAAAATTATGGACCTGGAAGTAAGACTAAATACTTCAGCTTAATACACAAATCAAAATAAAATTCTAGAAGACTGACAATCTTTAGTTGAAAGACGAATATTCTTTTAACCGATAGTTTGTTTTGGCCGTTACGTTGAAGCTTTACGTTGGTCAGATGAGGTAATATCTGGTCAATATTAAGGAGTGAGCCCTACTGAACACTGCTTCCATAGTTAAACAGATTAGCGAATAACAGATCTTATTTTAAAGAGAGTCTGGCAAAGAAAATCTAAATAGAGGATTGAAAGGGTTTGTTGTGTGAAGTAGTGAGACCCTAATTTCTATGGTAAGAAGTGTCTCTGTCACCTAGTTGTGGGAAGTAGTGAGACCCTAATTTGTATGGTAAGAAGTGTCTCCATCACCTAGTTGTGGGAAGTAGTGAGACCCTAATTTATATGGTAAGAAGTGTCTCCGTCACCTACTAAGGGCAATAGGAGGTCCCCGTTCCAACCACCCCGCAAAGAAAATATCCTAAATAAACATTAGTCCCTCAAAGGGAAAAAATTTAAAAAAATTCCCCTCGAAAATGTTCAAAAAAAACATCCTCATTATGATGAAAATACTTGGAGCATGAGGAATGAAATCATATCCCCAGAATGAGACGAGAGCATCTGGCGGACGCAGAAAGATAAAGGTAGAACTGGAGGGCGAAAGGGAAGGCCCCTCAACATAGGCAGAGAAACTACAACCCCGTACTGTAAAGTGTAAAGCAGGTGCAACGCTTGGGGCCAGTGGTGAGCTAAAAAAAAAGAATTTAAGAGCGTGAGGGGCTGGAGTTGCACTTTCGCCGGCGGGGGGAGAGGGCCTGGCGCGGGAACGCGTCGGGGACAGGAACCCAAACTGCCTGACACTGCTGTTAAAAACAAAAAGCAAATCAAAAAATTTTCGGGGCCTAGGCCTCATTAAACTAAAAAGAAAGGGGAAAGAAGGAGCACATTGGCGATCAAATAAGGATAAAAAGCGCTACAATGGGAAAAGCGGCAAATGAGGGGGAACCGGGGGCAGGGCGGAACACAAAAAGAAACTGCTTATTTGGTGTGAGAACGTTGGGGGGGTTTTAGTCCCCCAAAAATAGAGGGGTCCCAGGGGGCATTTATGTACAAAAGAGGTTCAAATAAAACTTAGGTACAAAAACATCTAACAAAAAAATTTTCAGCCCGGGCCTCCAAACCCGGTCAGACCATCAAAGACTTATAATTGTCCCTGCCCCCGGGAAAATGTCGATGCGTCGCCCTAGCGTAGCAAACCAAGATGCACGTCTCTACAAACCAAGAGCTCGCTCCCCCATAAAACTCAAAAAAAGAGAAAATATTTTAAAATGGAAAAAGGCGACCCGTCTTAAAAAAACCTTGCGGGTATCGTTACCTAAAAGTAAACCCGTCGGGACAAAACAAATCCTCACTTTTTCTATTTACATAACAAGGTCAGTACTGTACGTTCCTTAAAAAGAAAGTGAGCTCTTAGTAGTATTCCACCACTGCGGTCACGTTTGCAGGTGTTCTAGAATGTAGTAATAGTCAAGAGTTGTTTGTTTGTTTGAATGCCAAAAGTCTTTAAACCAGATTATACCTTTCAACACTACTTGGAATAATTAAAGTTAAACTGTTAATTCATAATCTGTGCAGTAAATTCGGACTGTAGTTCTAGACTTCCAACGATCTTCAAAGGAACATCTGTATCCCTTACTCCTTGTATCTGTTTCCCTTACTCCTTGTATCTGTTTCCTGCTAACCTGCTAAGTTAAAACAAAACGTAGCTATTTACCAAGCAGTGCTCCCCTCTAACAAGCGACACAAAGAAATTGAGATCTAGTTTTGCTGTCCTCTAACAAGCGACACAAAGAAAGTGAGATCTAGTTTTGCTGTTCTCTAACAAGCGACACAAAGAAAGTGAGATCTAGTTTTGCCCGGTGTCGTAGTTTTGTACCCTAAATTCCTGATGTCCTAAATTCCCGGATTCTACAGACAGTACTCACAAGCAGGAAGTTGTAAACCCTTTAATCTTAGTCCAAGGGTTCTTTAATCTCAAGTCGGTAGACGATATCGGCTGATTGACAAGTGTCGTGGTAAACAATTAGTGACTACAATTAGTGACTACAACCTATATCATCATCATATCGTGTTTCCATAGATACTTATTACTGATCTACGTAAGGATTTTAGACAAGGGAAATGTCAGACTTATAAATTGAATAGAAGGGAGGTATCTTTGTTATTGGTAATTACAGGGGTGTAGGAGTACACCCCTGTAATGATGCACAGCGGGTCGGATGCAGCACAAACAACAAAACCCTGGCCTCGGCACGACCCAAATATTTGATCTGGACTGAACAACAATGTTTTGATAAACGATCAAGGAACCCTAAAAAGTAGAAATCAGAAACAAGCGGTATATGAATATCACAGAAAACAGCACGATAGTCAGAATACAACAGCAACAACGCTGGAGCTATAGCAGCTAACCCTGCACTTTCAGCAGGCAATATGCACTACAACAATGTTCCCTGCTACTGGAGCAATATAAACACTCTTTACTGACTGTCCGTTATATATCAAGACGCGATGAAACTACCGGACTTGCAACCCCATGTACGTGGCAGTGGACGTTTTTAAACTGTTTTGAACAATTTCCTTATCACATATGTTCCAGTACTCCCTGCTACTGGAGTAATATGTTCCGAACCCAGCACAGTGACGCAAATTGGCAAACCCAGTCCCTGAAATACTATGGGTTTCTAGGCTCGCGCGTTTGTTACTATATGGTAATTAGTAGTGTAGTAGCGTTTGCGGGTATTCCAGTCTTTACTGTAACAAATCAACACTCCCATATTAACATGTTATCATCAAACTATCAAAGGTAAACTGCCAAAAGTAGTTACAAACATGACAAAATGACGTACACTGCTAGTTACCATAGTAACACTACTAGTTACCATAGTAACACTGCACACCCTTCCTGTATTTATAGTGTGCTTCTGGAAATTCTGGAAACCTTAAACTCCTCCTCTGATAGTGACGAAATAACACTAACACTGCTTAACACTGAGAAATGTATTAATATTGCATAACTGGCAGGTGAGTAATGAGTATAAGGCAGATCTAGTTTTGGGTATAATGTCCTAAATTCTCAAACTTATAAGACAGATAACAGACTACAGAATACAGACTACAGACTGAGATACAGGAAGCTTTAAACCCCTCAATATTGATCTGCTAGACAACAACGACTGATTGTCAATGCTGCGTCGTCTCCTAGCAACCAATGCTGCACAATTAGAGGTACTAAAACGCATGTCATCATTTATATCGTGTTTCCAAAGATACTGATTACTGAACCAAGGTAAACACTCGAAACAGGGAAATTGGCTGAACCAGACAAATGAGTTGAAATGGAGGAGAGGTGACTTTGTAACGAGACATTTGCCGACAAGGCAAGTGCCGACGTTTGGTCCAAGTGTGACCAAAACGTTGGCCACACTGTAACATTGCATCACAAGATTTCCGGGCGCGGCCCTGAAGAAGGGTGGCCCCGGCCCTGGAACGACTGTGCCTGTGGTCAGATAATGATTTCCAGATGATTTAAGAGGAGAGATTGCTGCAGAGGTACCTCGCGGCACAATCTCAGATTGCCTGCGGAGGTACCTTGCGGCACAATCTCAGACATTAATTTGGCAGAGCACTAGATTTAACACAACCTACCTAGATACCACTGACTGACAAATTATTTAAACCCTTAATTTCAATAAACAATGTGGGAAACCTAAAAAACGGTCCGATTTGCAAAGTCAGACAGATTAAAAGGCTGGACTGAGCTAAGTACCAATAACCTCAGACGTACTGTTGCTAGGATACCGTGTACCTCAGACGCACTGACTTTGAAGCTTCAAATACAGCATTAATAACGCGGTTGCTGCAAATAATGCGGTAATAATCTCAGACAGAAGTGATGACGATCAGTGAGCCTGTCAGCGAGGTTAAATATCCCCACATTTTAGTAAGTGTGGCAGTGACGTCGTGTTTTTAAACTGTTCTGAACGTTTTCCTTATCTGTCAACTTCCGAACCCTGCAAAGTTCGCACTTTGGCAAACTCAATCCCTGAAACATTACAGGTTTCCAGGCTCGCGTTTACGGGCATTCTAGTCTTTACTGCAACAAATCAACACCAGATTAAACTGTTATAATGTAATCATCAAAGGTAAACTGCCAAAGGTTTTCTACAAACATCACAAAATGACGCACGCTGCGCACCCTCCCTCCAGAGTGTACCCTCCAGCTCACTCCAGAGTGTACAAGGTTACCAAGGTTACAGTACCATTAATAGCACTACTTCTGCAGAAGCAGTACGGCTCCCAGTTGTGGAGATGACGCAAGAATACAACACTACATAGCACTGATAAGAGTAATGTATTGATGTATAATGACTGGCAACTGAATATAAAAGAGCTCTCTCTCTCTCTCTCTCTCTCTCTCTCTCTCTCTCTCTCTCTCTCTCTCTCTCTCTCTCTCTCTCTCTCTCTCTCTCTCTCTCTCTCTACTTTTAGGGGTAACAGTAACACGACACTAGAATATCTGCGAAGTAAAGTGGTCTGAAGAGTGGTATCTGGTATTGGCTGAACATTACGTCACCCGATCAATACTCTCTCTCTCTCTCTCTCTCTCTCTCTCTCTCTCTCTCTCTCTCTCTCTCTCTCTCTCTCTCTCTCTCTCTCTCTCTCTCTCTCTCTCTCTCTCTCTCCTCTCTCTCTCTCTCTCTCTCTCTCTCTCTCTCTCTCTCTCTCTCTCTCTCTCTCTCTCTCTCTCTCTCTCTCTCTCTCTCTCTCTCTCTCTCTCTCTCTCTCTACTTTTAGGGGTAACAGTAACACGACACTAGAATATCTGCGAAGTAAAGTGGTCTGAAGAGTAAGGTGGTATCTGGTATTGGCTGAACATTACGTCACCCGACCAATACTCTCTCTCTCTCTCTCCGACCAAAACCGGATATTGAAGCTGCCATATTCCTCCCCTGACTTCATCATGTTGTATTAGTCTGATTATTAGTCGTTTGAACACAGTCTGTGTTATTAAGTAAGGGTTTAATTTGTCTAGTCTGCAGAATACATTTTATAAAGGTTTACATTTTATAAAGGAGTAAAGGTTTACCTCATCGCACCAGGTGATTATCTACATCTTACTAGCGCAAAAGACATAAGTCACTCAATAATCTACATTTACTTGCGAGATTCAATACAATCAAGATTAAACATACGTTGCTACGTTATTATGGTGACAGTGAATTATCAAGAGCAGCACGGGCGAAATCTTGCAAAAAAAGAAACGCAAATTCTAAAAAGAAGGAAATTTTAGATTAAGAATTAAGTAGTGTGACTGTAACATATTTCCTCTATTCATAGAATCAGTATTATTAATACCAAGAGCGTCATCATAGCTTGATTTGAAAACATGTTTACTACTAAATGGATCAAACAATTTTTTTGACGGAAAAAACCCACGATTATAGAAAATCGGAAACCTTCGATTAAACTTAAGATGGCCTAATTGACAAATATTTCAATTTCCTTTACCTGCTAACGTAATTTAATCGCTGCCGCTTAATTCACGCTCGGTGCACAATTACTCCTTTATAATGCACAATTACCTAAGCGGAGATGACGGAAAAGAGATCTTTTGACAGGTAAAATGTCAACGAACGTTCTGGAAAATCGGAAACTTTATAAATTTCAATTTCCTTTATTCTTAGAAATATAATCTATTTTAGGCTATGTCGCTTTTAATTAAAACATTGCAAGCACATTTATGATTTGCATTGGAGAAGATGAAGGAAACAAAAAGGTATATTTCGGAGAATTAATTGTGTCGGCAACTTAAGATGTTGGAGGAGGACAGTAGCTGCAGCCGTACCACTGCAACTTGCAACTTATAAGAGTCCTTACGAGAGCGTGAGTACGAATATTATAGGTACTAGAGAGCTCATGCTTACGAGAGCGTGAGTACGAATATTATAGGTACTATAGAGCTCATGCTTACGAGAGCGTGAGTACGAATATTATAGGTCCTAGAGAGCTCATGCTTACGAGAGCGTGAGTACGAATATTATAGGTACTAGAGAGCTCATGCTTACGAGAGCGTGAGTACGAATATTATAGGTCCTAGAGAGCTCATGCTTACGAGAGCGTGAGTACGAATATTATAGGTCCTAGAGAGCTCATGCTTACGAGAGCGTGAGTACGAATATTATAGGTCCTAGAGAGCTCATGCTTACGAGAGCGTGAGTACGAATATTATAGGTACTAGAGAGCTCATGCTTACGAGAGCGTGAGTACGAATATTATAGGTAGTAGAGAGCTCATGCTTACGAGAGCGTGAGTACGAATATTATAGGTCCTAGAGAGCTCATGCTTACGAGAGCGTGAGTACGAATATTATAGGTACTAGAGAGCTCATGCTCGTAGCAGAGAGTGAGTACTAATATTATAGGTAGTAGAGAGCTCATGCTCGTAGCAGAGAGTGAGGCTTACGAGAGCGTGAGTACGAATATTATAGGTAGTAGAGAGCTCATGCTTACGAGAGCGTGAGTACGAATATTATAGGTACTAGAGAGCTCATGCTTACGAGAGCGTGAGTACGAATATTATAGGTACTAGAGAGCTCATGCTTACGAGAGCGTGAGTACGAATATTATAGGTACTAGAGAGCTCATGCTTACGAGAGCGTGAGTACGAATATTATAGGTACTAGAGAGCTCATGCTTACGAAAGCAGGAGTACGAATATTATAGGTAGTAGAGAGCTCATGCTCGTAGCAGAGAGTGAGGCTCTAAACCCACCGTACTGACTACTGGTACATTATAAAGGAGTAATGCTCCAAATCACGCTAAATAACCAAATAACGCGCCACGTGCGCAGAGACGACGGTGGTGAGGTAGCTAATCTATAGAATATTATAAAGGAGCATGGTTATATAATAACATAATATAACACATAATCGAGTTAGGAATACGAGAATATAATATTCCTGATTAACGAAGCATGAAGCATGAAGATAAACCTATAACTGTTATTATCAGACGTAGAAGCAATATAACCCACTACGGCCCTGGTGCAGCTAGTAACTAATACTACCACTATAGTAGGATAGTGGAGCAGGAGTACCAAGCTAAGATAAGAAGTACGGACTCGTTTAGGGGGAAAAGTACGTACTTGTACGCAACTTTGAAAAGTCCGACTCATACGACGTGCCATTCAGATAGAATTTTTTTGTTTTTGAATTATTATCATCGGGGCCGTTGTAAAATGTAATTGTTTGCCGATGTTAGAGAAAATATACCGTTCGCGAACAAATTAAACACACAATTCTTAGGTCAGGCAAGCCGCTCCTTTAAGTTTAACTCTTAAAGTTAAACTTTAAGTTAATCGACGATTGGAATAATATAGAAACACAAGTTTTTGAAAACGCTCAATATTAGTCCGTAACATGCGATTTAGAACTCTTCCATCGATTTCTAGAAGGACAATTTTTTAGTAGAATTGAAAAGTACGTACGATACGAGTAAATCGAAAAGTCCGACTCATTCGTACTTCTCATCTTAGGTACCAAGGTTACAGTGCAGTAACAGTAACACCCCCCTCTACTTCACCTCTACTTCACCTCTACTTCACCTCTACCCCCCTCTACCTCACCTCTACTTCACCTCTACTTCACCTCTACTTCACCTCTACTTCACCTCTACCCCCCTCTACCTCACCTCTACTTCACCTCTACTTCACCTCTACCTCACCTCTACTGGCAAACTATCCGGACTACTCCGTGCCTCGTGCGGGCTATCTGGCAGATGGTGGGAGATTGATAAACCGGCCCTTATCCGGCTTCTAGTCCTTACTTACTTCCCTGCGCTTCACTGCTTCTAGTCCTTACTTACCTGCACTTCACTGCGACATATTCCCACACTGCTGTCTTACAACTCATGGCACTAAGACACAACTGTTATTATAGCACTAAGATTGTTTAATTAAAAGTAATGAATAAGTAAGGACTGCACTAATATTGTTTAATTAAGAGTAATGAATAAGTAAGGACTGCACTAAGATTGTTTAATTAAAAGTAATGAATAAGTAAGGACTGCTACTAGTGAACATTAGTCTGGGATGCAGGGGTGGAAATATCTGTCTGGTTGTGAGGTCTGATATAGTCGGAGTAGGATTGTTGTAGAAGATGGTGAGGCTTCCTTGGCTGGAACGAGAGTCGTCACTAGGCTAAAGGCATTGTTTGTGGGGGTGTGAAAAAGTGAAGATGGTGTGATCAATCTATCAACGGTATCGAAAGATACGCTGCAAAAATAGCGCCAGACTCTGACCTACTGACTACTCCTGTACGCTAGACTGGGTTTTGAAACTTAAACTAACTGCTACAAGTACCACTAGTTACCATAGTAACTCACTAGTACCACTAGTTGCCATAGTAACTCACTAGTACAAGATGCTCCAGAAGGTTTGCAGAAAGTTAACATTTCAGGAGCTCTGCAATATTGTTAAGATCTCAGAAACAGTCAAGCAAATGCAATATAGCTAAATTTTTTAGAAGGTTGAAATTTTGATGTCAAAAAGATCAGCTGATCGATGTTTAACAATCGTCCAACATGTGAAATTGTCATGCAAGAATTTCAAAAAAGAGTGAGAGCAATAATAATGCCGCTGAAGGTGGCCCAGACCCTAGTTAATACGATATATTGTAAACTCAATGTTGAATATTTAATGGAAATAAGACTAGCGCAGAATAACGCCGACTTCTCTAGTAATTGTTACAGCTGGAAGAGTGAGAGAGAGAGAGAGAGAGAGAGAGAGAGAGAGAGAGAGAGAGAGAGAGAGAGAGAGAGAGAGAGAGAGAGAGAGAGAGAGAGAGAGAGAGAGAGAGAGAGAGAGTGATCATAAGAGAGAGAGAGAGAGAGAGAGAGAGAGAGAGAGAGAGAGAGAGAGAGAGAGAGAGAGAGAGAGAGAGAGAGAGAGAGAGAAGAGAGAGAGAGAGAGAGAGAGAGAGAGAGAGAGAGAGAGAGAGAGAGAGAGAGAGAGAGAGAG